>NW_027526295.1:190689553-190723690 GCF_048455015.1 Haemaphysalis longicornis | reverse complement strand
GGTTCGATTCCCATTTAGTCTGAAATTTACCTTATCCTCTTCAGTCCAAGAGTGCGCAAATACAAAAATCTTGTGTAACACACTTTTATTCCATTCATTATCCATAGAAATAAACGCAAAAAATACAATAGCAAAAAAAGTAAACGAAAGGAATAGAATTTGATGGTACCCATTTGGTTACTCTGGGTTTCAGTGCGTCTGGAATGCAAGGACCAATATTTTCAAAATTATACGTTGCTTCAAAAATGCTACAAAAAATGCTACAACACACTTTTATTTCGTTCATTATCCATAGAAATAAGTGCAAAAAAAAATTACAATAGCAAAAAAGCAAACGAAAGTTATGAAATGTGATGCGAATTTGGGTACTCTGGGTGTTCTTACCCTATGGACGCATTGGAGTGCTCGCGCCGTTGAAAGCCGATTTTACCGCCTGCCTCTTCAGAAATGACTTGAGATGTAGCCCCCCTCGGGGGCTTAGTGAAAGAAAGGCATGCTTTTTGCGGGGAAACAACTTTTGACGCGCGAATTTCGAATGGGGGAAAGCTTTTGCCTTTATGGTTATGGTACCCGTTTGGGTACCCGGCGGACCGAGGAGGTTATTCTCTTCTTAGTCGCATAAACTCTTCGCATAAAGAGTCGCATAAACTCTTCTTCTTTTGTTCTCTTTGCGCTGACGGCTATTTTGTGCGCCGTTTCACTGCTACAGACACCAAATGGTGGTTTTTCTGCTCAACTGGATGTTTTATGGTTTCACATTACTCATACTTACTCATACCAGGATAACCAACTTAATTTTAAACAAGGCAGATTAACGACGTCTGGAGGCGAGGACCTCTACCTTGTTAAAATTATGTGTGCTTTGAATTCGTTGAGCAATGCTCTGGTAAAATATCTCAACATTTCTTTGGTGTCGCTGAATAGTGACATCTTCAGCAATCGGTGTGTTAGGTCGGGTTCAGACTGTTGCCGCAACTGTCGTAACGTCTTTAACTCTTTCGCTACCGCGCCTATCAAAATCGATCAATTTGATCGATACTTTTGGGAGCGCCTTTTCATAGCGTTCCAGGCGTTTCTCGAACAAGTAAAGCTGTTCGGAGTTAGATCAGAAAATGGCCTTTCAAAATCAGTTTTGTTTTCATTTTTGCAACGGAAACGTGATTTTTGACACGCTTTTGAATCACCTGGTTGTGGAAAAGGGGCGTGGTCATCGCGCCTCAAGGCTACCAACGAAGAATGCGTGCAACTCGTAATTACTCTGCACCAGCGCTTGTTTTTTGCTATCAGGGCGTGAATGGGGAACTAGCAAACGATTTTCAATCGTCAGGTTCACGCTCTGACAGTAATAATCCCAGAAATCGGCTGAAAATGTCAAGCAGTGCCTGGTTGCAAAGCTACTTTATGATTTTAGGCAGTTTTATTGCCTTTGCGCAAGTTGTCCTAAGTACTCTGGTAGTTCTACTTACCCCAGGACCATTCCCGAACAGTTTACAACAGTTTCGGTTTCGTTTCTGCATCGCGAAATTCATATTTAGCGCAACTACGCAGTTACCCAACTTCAAGGCTAACTGCCATGGCGCCTGAAGCGTCCGCGACTGATCCTCGAACAAAGCACGCCGCTCCTCATTTCCCCCCACCCTAACCCGATTTCTGCGATAAGAACTTCAGATGCAAGTCAAAAGGTCACACCCAGTCGCCAGATATCTGTTCCGCCGAGGACAGCGCTTCAAACCGGCCTTACACTGCCAGCTGTTCGCCTTCCAGTTTCGTTTTCATGCGAGGGTATATCCGGGTGTCTAATGTTGCTGCTTAGTTGAACTGTCTATTGGGACGGAGTCTCTGATAAGTTTTTGTACTGTTTCATTTGAAAAATGTTAGGTGGCGCTGCAATAGAGGAGGCTCGTTGTGCTGATCTTTTTTAGCGCGCGACTGCTACTCGGCCAAAGATCGCAGGGGACGATTCTAGCTCATCGTACCTCATTTTTGCGAGCAAGGCTACAATTGCGAGTAAGAAGATGATAATAAAGCTCAGCTTTATGTTTTGAGAGGTAACTGACCGTGAACGACAACAAACATCAGCCACGGCGTTCCGTTTTCAACTTCAGGCATGTTTTTTTCTGCATCGCGTGCTTGTCCCAAATATTGTGCTCGCTGTAAATGCAAAGTCAGCCATTGACAAGATGTTTTTACGTTATGTGGGGGCAAATTGGTGCCTCTGATAACGTCAAACCGCCAGATTTATTCCAAGGAACCACCCAAAATTGCACAGTTTGAATTAGAGGTTGGGCTTCACCGCATGACACGAGCACCGTGCGTGCTAACATTTTTTTTTATATCTGGAAAACTGTTCCGCGCAAGTCGACATTTTTTTTAGGGTGTGTTTTTGAAATGTTTCCCTGCAAAATGTATATTCTAATTTTTTTCTACTACCGGTGGTTTGATATACACAACTCCTTTTTTATCATTTTTTTCGACAACTTGACAAAACTTTTGATTTTGATTTTTTTTTTCACAACTATGATATATGAAAACCTCTAAAAAACTGGTGTTATTGGAAAGGCCGTTAAATAATCTGCATTTTGTGCTCCTGCAATTAGTGCCTAAATAATTTTTTAGCAGAAAAAAAATGTTTTCTTGGACCCCCCAAAATTGGTCAATTTTCTGCGGTAGCGAAAGAGTTAAAGAATGACGTCATTTCATGTCTCAGCCGACCGAACTACCTGACACGCCGTTGGTTTACGTCCATCGATCACGATATGGCTTTTGCGTCGGTAGTATGAACATAGCCTTAAGCCACGAGGGAACATACGTGCACGGCTACTTTGGTCCAGCTGAGCTCATAGCCCCAGTTTTATCAGCTGCTCGCGACCTCGTGTTGATTGTTTGCGAGTCGCCTGTTTCGGACAAAACCAGCCGCCTTATCTCGGCTTTTAAGTTCTATCTCTGCGACATTGACGTCACCGGCATCGCGTCAGTAGCTATAGATTTGGCGACCTCTGGGTGAAAGTTACGTCAACACCGTCCATGCCACCACGCGAACATGTTATTGCAAACTTCGGACTTGGGCACTTTGCTGCGAACACCATACGGCTGTATTCGTTCTGTTGTCATTGAGTTGTCACTGCAGACCCAAACTGACGACACAGAGAGCTACCTTAACATACTTTCGCTGATTCTGTTTTTCGTGCAGTGGCCCGTGGGGTGTAAGGCGCTCCAGCGTATCAAAGGGAAGAGGTACTTGATTAAGCTTTCTAGAGTCCCCGAGGTTCATTCACACTTTCACTGCGACCTGACCCACCGCTAGGTCACATAGTGGGTTGGGTGCGTGCCAACTGTACTGACATAAGTAGCCAACCCTTCCGCTTCAAACAGTGCGGCTGCAATACGTTCTGTAAGCGATCTCGGCAGCGTGACGGTCACCACACACCCAAGAACAGGCAATCGAACGACGGATCACTAAGCACGTGAATGTGGCTGGCTCAGAAAAAAAGCTTTCACCGTTCCCGAGTTAACACGTGCCAAAATCTTCCTCTGCTCCTTTCATCTCCATAATGAAGGCATACACGCGGCGGAAGTTCTCAATCGAGCTATAGTTACTTTGCACAGTAGAACCTAAGCATCATCCCAATGAGCAGCCGGCTATTTATGTTCCCTGAAGGACGAAGACTGCTCCCATTGAACTCAAACTGCTCCTATTCTGCGCTGTCCGAATCTATTCTGCGGCACCAAATTTCCTCATCTCATATCATATGGAGTTATAGCTCTCCTCCTACCTCAACCTCTCAGCTGCCATTCTGTTACCCTATTAGCCAACCAGTTTTCCGTTCCTTGCATTCTGTGCCCAGCTAAAATCATTTCTTTTTCTAAGAAAGAAGTTTTCCCAATCCAATCCAATCTTCCAGACGAGTTCGCTTGTTAATCTGAGGCGTTCGTTTCATCTCCCGAAGAGTTGCTCTTATCATCCTTGTTTGGATTGCTCGTTTGGCCGACTTAAGAGTTCTGTCGAGGTGCTTAATGAGTCGCCAAGTTTCTGTTCCATAAGTTATCACTGGGTCTTCGAACTGGTTGTACAATTCTCTTCAACAACCTGGGTGTGCTACTGTTCATCATTTCGTAGCGCTCGCGAAGGGCTCCACAGCCCACAGTAATACTACCAGATACTACGCCTGATTTCCTTTCCGTAGCTTGGATCGGCACTTACAACTCGCAAATGATAGTTATATTCACCAACCTCTTCTAGTACTTCTTTGCCTAGGCGGAAGGGTGAAGGTGCGATTTCACATGTCTATTTTGCGTTACCTTCGCCTTAACCATATTTATATTCACCCCACTATTAAACTGTCTGAGTAAAGTTCCTGAAGCGTTCCTTGCAGCACGTCCTCTCACAATGCAGTGAATAAGAGTATGTCATCCGCAAATATTGAGTGGCTCAAATGCTCCCCATTTATTGTATCCCTGTCTTCTCCAAATCAAGCTTATGTGTAACACATCTAGGCACGCTGTACATATTTTCGCTGGGATCGAGTCTCCACGTCCACCGCCTTTCTAAAAAAGAACTGCCCCCTCCTTATATGAAGCGTTATAATGCTCGTACATTTCTTGTATATACATGACCTCCAAAGATTTACGTATACGCCTCCTCTGCTCCCTGTTCTTTCAATGATTCAACCGCTGCAGAGGTTCCTATTGAATTAAATGCCATTTTGTAATCCATAAATGCTGTGCAAACAGGCCTTATTATACTCCGCCAATTTTTCCATTGACAGGTTGATGGCATGAATGGGATTCATAATTGAGTAGCCTTCCCTAAATCCGGCCTGTTTCCTCGGCGTTAGAACTCGAGTTCTCACTTGCGCAGCAAACTAATGTCTTGCTCAACGACGTGTATGCAACGGAGAGTAGGCCGATGGATTAGCACTTATCAAACCCTTGTTGTGATCAAACCCTTGATGTGAATTAGGATTTTCTAAAGCGTTCATCTTGCAGCGCGGCATGGATGGAGGTATAGGATCAGAGGATGGAGAGGAAAGGGGATCGCATGAACATTTCGCTTCATGTGGTGCGCCGTTCGCTTCACGTGTGCCGTTCAGAAGGAAACGATTTTTCCAGGCCAGAGGTACATTTAATGTCTTGAAGCTTTTAACCTTCCAATACAATATCTGACCTACACCATCAGCCTTTAGTAAATCCGCGGTTATACTGCGTCAGCTGCGGTGCTCTCTCTCTCTCTCTCTCTCTCTCTCTCTCTCTCTCTCTCTCTCTCTCTCTCTCTCTCTCTCTCTCTCTCTCTCTCTCTCTCTCACTTTCTTGAGCACCTTTTACACCTCGTCTTTAATTACTGGTGGAACCTCGTAAACCAAGCTACTATTCAACGCCTTTTCCTCGCTTAACGTTGCAAGAGTAAACACTTGCACAGAACCTTTCCGCTACTATTATTATCTTTTTTTTTTTGTTCGTGATTTTACCAGTTCGGCCCCTCAGTGCATGCATTCTATATCTGCGAATACCAAGCTACTTCTCCCGTTGCCTTCAAGCTCCCGTGGTGTCTTTAATTCTTGCCGTTTTGCAGGCACGAATGTCACTGTTAAAAACTTCGCCAATCCGACTCACTGCTCCGGTCTTGACACGTTCATTATGCAGCGCTTCTCAATGAGTCGCTGCGTTTCCTTTGCTTTATGAGATAGTTTACGTGTTTCTGGGATTACCTTCAAATACCTTTCGTTTTAATTGAAACGATCCTAAGTCAAGTCAGGCGAACGATCTGAAGTCAAGCCGCAGGCCTAAGTTGAACGAGTACAATGGCCGAGCTGTTATGCGATGTCGGCATAGGACTACAAGTTGGATTTTTTCATGTATATGCGACAAAAATGCTTACTGAGGCGTTATGTGCAATCATAAATGGGCATATTGGCGGAAAATTTTGAAATCAAATATAACCATTGTCGAAGGTCTAAGCAGGAAGAATATTTTACGAACTTGTCCGAAAATACGAAGCGGACCTGGAATCTAAGCTTGGTGATCGACGTACGCCGCAAGGTTCCGTATTGTCCCCCGTTTTGTGCAATATGTCCTTACTCGACTTGCCCAAGCACCTGGATGCCATCCCCAAGATATATCATGCACTATATGCAGATGATAATACCACATGGACAGATACTGACTCTATAGGAAAAATACAAGATGCTCCTCAAGAAGCCCCGGACATCGTGCAGTCTTACGCATAGTCAGTGGGTCTTCAATGCACACCTCAGAAGTCAGAACTAATAATTGTGCGCAAGCACCCACCAGACCGACATAAAGAGCCCATCTGCTTACATTTGGACGGCCAGGACATCAAGCCCAGCTCCTTAATCAAAATTCTCGGTCTCCCCACACAATCAAATCTTCGGAGCGATGTGACCTGATCCAAACTATCCAGGATATTCATTCAAGTCACGCGCATGCTCATCTCTTACCACCATCGGGGTCTCCAAGAACAACAGATGATTAGACTGATTCGAGCACTTCTAATCGTAGAGTTGCCTACGTTGCTCCATACCTCTGCCTCACCAAAGGAGACTTGTACTCCCTTGACAAGCTCATACGCAATACATTCAAACAAGCGTTTGGCCTGCCTATGAACACCTGTACTCAGCGGCTTTTTCAGCTGGGGCTTCATAATACAGTTTCAGAATTAATTTAAGACCACCTTGCCAGCCAACGTGTCCGGCTCACTCAAACACCTGCGGGCCTTGGTTTACTCAAACACCTACGATTCGCGCACCCAGCATCTCCTCCTGCTTTTCTTGTCCTCTCCGAGGCCTGGAGACCTGCTGTACGGGTTCGCCCAATACCAAAGAACATGCACATAATCTCCACCCGGGGAGAATGCAAGCACGGAGTCAAGCCCACGAGAACATCTATGGGAACCTTCTGGACATCGCGTATACAGACGCTAGCTCTTATCCAGGCGGGCAGCACAACGTTGCAACCGTCCCCACCAAATCGACGCTTATAACCTGTGCTTCAATTCTTACGACATCCACGTAGATTTCTGAAGAACTGGCGATTGCGCACGCACTCATTCGCATCCAGAGCGCGGTCATTTTAACCGACTCCCACGCTGCCTGTCGGAGCTTCTTGGCGGTGAGGGTGGCCCCGCCAACTTTCTGCCTCATCTCGCAACATCAGCCTCAAAGAAACGTCGCCCTCGTCTGGACACCCGCCCACTGCACATTGACGGGCAATAATTTTCCCCATCACCAAGCCTGCGCACTCTCCATCCCAGGCCCCAGAAGAACAAGCGGAGTCCACACCATTGGTCACATTTATACTATTGACTCGACAGACTACATTTCCCTCAACCTCACTCCAAGCTGTCCAAATCAGAAGAAACGACTCTTAGTTGCATCCAAACGTACACCTTCGTCCATCCGATTTCAATTCCAATTCCCACTCAATCTCCCTCCCAATGCACTTTTAAGTGCAGAGCACTTTATGCGCTCACTTGGTCGTCTTAGCTCGCTAACACTCGCGGAATAACGGACCCAAGTAGAGCCTTCTGTACCGGGGTCAGGGAGGCACGCTGAGGCTTCGGAAACCACGCGGTTTAAATAGCCATAACCGTTCAAACCTTGTGTACCGCTGGCGCTTGTCATACATCTCCCCGTTACTTTGCGCAAAGAAAATTGCAGGTACATTTCAGGCAAAATCTGTGTATATAACCGGCAGCCCCCGCGTTCATTTAGTTAGGAACGCTCTTTGGGTTGGTTTTTACGATAGTAAGCGAAAAAAGCGGCCGGAAGAAATGGCGCGTTCCAAATTACGCAGAAAGCCTCCGGCAGCCCAAGAAAAAAATGGCACGTTCAAAATGACGCAGAAAGGCTCCAGCCGCGGAAGAAAAAAATTACGCGTTCGGAATGACGCCAAACAGCTCCAACATACGAAATTAAAGCAAGCGCAAAAAGAACAGAACTCCCGCTGGTCAAGTTTCCGGCAGGAGGCGCGCGAGCACTGTGAAGGCGGGAAATTTGAAATGCATGCAGTGAGCGTATAACAGCACTGCAGCTCACTATGGCGAATCACTGCAGTGCTCCGCACTTCCGACAGCTTTTACATTGAGTGGAACGGCCTTAATTTTTTTGCTCTAAGCCTGGCACACTACTTCACATTTTATTAGTGTGCACATAACCCCTACCTTCCACCCTTTCCTACCCCCTACCCCTCCATGAGCTGTGGGATAACATGATTACCAGCGACCACCTGGACGTCCAGCAACTTCTGGCATCTAGGGCATCGGTCGGCCGGTCATCACTTGGATTCCCGGACAAGGGAACCACTCCTACTTCATGGCTCAATAAAGTTTCGTACGTATACTAGTCTACAATTTCATGGCATTGGCTTTCACAAAGAAGGTGCAAGCTGCTCAACGTGTCCGCCAATATCGTCATCGTCGTCGTCGTCATCAGCGCTAGCCCTTTAAGGGTGCTCCACAGCAGGCACATGCGTGTTGTGGGGAGCGTAACAAAACAAAATTATTAGCAAGGACATTATTATAGTGTTGACTGATAATTATATAATTTGGGTTGATCGATGCTGATCGATTCACGGGCTCCACCAAGCTAATGTTAAACAATAGCAATACATTCATGTAATCATCTGCAGTTTTTAGGTGAATCGAAATTGCACCAATAAGGAATTTCAGCGGCAGTTTAAACCATAGCTAAAGCTAAACCAATCGTTTTTCTGGTTTGCGCCCCGGTGTATACTGTCGTCAGCAACCGCGTTCCACCGAGAGAAACACGTTTATCGGTGCTCTTGCTGAGATTGCTGTGGGGATAGCCAAGAGTTACAATGAGCGTTTTCTGGCAAAAAACTCCAACCTACAATGCCCCACATACGCTTAATTTGGTCTTTTTGTGTATGTGTGTGCGTGGCTGATAGATGCCATATATATAACGACAAGATCCCGATCGGCAGCCCCAGAAAAGAACTTGAGCGTTTTAGGAACACTCTATCGATGGGACGTTCGCCACTTGCCGTATCAGCGTCGTTGATAGCAGCAGAGAAGTAACGATCATACGTAACGTGCCCACTTTTCTGTAGAGACACATAGTCAGGCAAGCATAGTGTGATGACATAGAAACGTTCGCGCAGGGCCTGATTTTACCGCAGTCCGTGAAGCTCAGTGAAACGCTCGGCCGATGTGAGCCGAGTTAAGGATTTACTATAAATGCGAAGGCAGGATTTACTATAAATGTAGAAGTGAAGGCGCCCTCTTTCACTTTACTTCCCCCCCCCCCCCCCCTTCCTTGAAGAGCCACAGCCCCTCTCCCTAGGTTGCTTCTGAGCGTGAAGACGCGGGTTCGATTCCCGGCTGCGGGAGCCGCTTTTCTGATGGAGGCGAAAATCGAGAACACCCGTGTGTTCGAGATTTCGGCGCACGTTGAAGACCCCTGCAGGGGATCAAAATTAATCCGCAGCCTTCCACTACGGCGCGCCTCATCGCATGTGTAGCGTCGGAGCGTTAAACCTCATGATCAATCACTCTCCTGCAGGAGGAAAAACGGAACGTCACCCCTCCCCGTTCGGTTGACGAAATCCTCACAAACATTGGTGAGCCTGCCAGGGGCTAAAGCGCAGATATTGCGCGCATAGACAAAGTCAGAATGCGTCTTGAGAAATTAACCGTTATGCGTTGCAATAACGGTCTGTCAGGTGCTTATATCTGCGATTGGGTGGAGAAAACAGCACCAAAGAGCACGCCGAAGCGGACGAGAGGAAAACTTCCTTTCTTGCTGAAGGAATGTCTGAAAGAGGCGGTAGCCACTCTAATCGTCTGTCGTGTGCGAACGCCGCCGTATTGTGTATGCCAGCATAAATGCCGACGGCCAACTCGCAGGAGCGCTTGACGATATGCAGGAGTACTCCTGCAGGTATGCAGGAGTGCCTTGACGACCTGCCTGCATACCTACACTTTCTGAGCGCGTGATGACTGCGCAGAAACGACTACAAGAGAAATGGGCCATTAATGGGCAGTTAGTCGACAGGTTATCAGGCCATTTTGACCACTGGGTTGAGGATGGCGAAGATGGCGAGGTGAATATGGGGAAGATGGCGAGGATGGGTTGAGCTGCAAAGATGGCGACCACCCATTAAAACCCATCTCGTTCAACTTCAGTGATGGTTCACGTCATTTGTCCTTTCTCCTGCACGTAATATGTTTGGTGTAGTGTGCGGGTTGATCCCCATCCTGATCCCACATTCGAACCATCTCGGCCACGGCGCAGTAGTACGTGAACCATGCCGGGCAGCCTCAGCCCCGCCGCGAACAGCACTCGACGATGTCACACGCCCCGTGTCCCCCATCCCATTACGAGCCGATCAAGAGCCCCGAGACCAGACGACATGTGGTCAGCCTATGATGCCGTGTACCCCGCCCTCTGGTTTGGCACGGTTTTCATTCATAACCGGTTCGTCGTCGCTTTTCGGGCATTGCTGCAACGGGGCCAGTGTTCACCAAACCCATCAGCGTCACCTTGGCGGCAAGAACTTCGTAGTTTTTTTTTTTTTTTTTTCGCCACATCTTTCGCATTCCCCGTACTCGTCATGGTAATGCGGCTTCGACCGGGACGGTCGCCTTCAAGGAGGGAGATATGTCACGCCATGAGAAGACGAGGAATGCGGATGTGGGGCGTATATGTCGTTCACCAACATCTCCGACGGCGAGGAAGCTGGGCAGGGCACGTAGCCTTGGCTGGTCATGGAAGCCTTGTACATTGTGAAAATCGATCGTTAACGGTTCGTGTCGCCTTCATCCTGCCGCCCGATAACAATACCTTGCCGAAGACAGCACTCGCTTGTCATGACATCATCTAATCTCAGTTCATTCGTTGCTGCCAGCCAGAGCTGACTGTCTCGCGAGCGCAACTGGTAAGATGGTGAGTACGTTAGCTGACAATGCAGCAAGTTTCTGTCACCTGTACTCCTCACTAACATCATTCATCCTCTTCTCTTGGCGAGCGTGTACTTAACCGTGGTTTCTTAAATTCCCTCCCCTCGATAGGGACAGCGCCGCCCCTTCACCCGTTCTTCATTAAAGGCACTCCGGAACGCTTCCGATAAATGCTTTCACTTTTTCCAACTAAAGTATACAGCGCGGAAAAAGAACGAAGGATGAAGAGTTGTGAGACGGGCAAGCGCTTGTCCGTGTCACCACTCTTCGTCCTTCGTTCTTTTTCGGCGTTGTAAATTTCTGTTCTAAATGGAGTACCAACTAGCCCAAACTTTCACGTCGTTCACTTTTTCCTTCGGGCCGGTAGCAATGTGCATTGTAAAGCTATAGTTTTCGCCAGCACGGAGCGGCACTGCGTGATTTGCTCGTCGCAGGAGACCCACCTTTCGTTTCTTATTTGCTTCTGTCGCAGTGGTGGTGGTGGCGGTGGGGGTAAAACTTTATTGAGCAAAAAAAAAAAAAAAAAATAGAACGGTGGATGGCCTCCTAAGTTCAGGAGGCCGCGCGCCGCTGCTGCTCGCGTGGCCCTCTGGATCAATCTGAGCTGCTCCTGCAGGTCCGAGCGGGGCGCCGGGCATGAGCTTCGCGCGGTGGCTTCAGCAAAAAAAGACGAGAGCACGTGAGCGCGCGTGCCTCACAACGACCGCCCGACGTCGTCCACGCTTTTCGCGTGTGCTTACGCCACATGAGGAGCTCCCGCTTCGTCGGTAGCGACCGGCGCGCCACAGGTCCACCGCGACAAGGATTATGGCGATAAATCTATCAAGCCACCGTTTTTTTTTTTTTTTTTTTTCGATACACTCGTGGAGACGGCCACGGACCAGCTGACGAAGTCGGATCAGCCGGGGCGAAAACGCGCTACCAAAGGATTTGCTCTACGCGACTGTGCCGTCGGAAGATGACGACGAAAGAAATGACGGCGAATACTTCACTGAATGATGATGATAAATTCTTTTATTAGGAAGGGGAGGACTGGAGGTCGCTGGAGGGGGAAGAGGGGGAATGTGGAGGGAGGTAGACGCCCACTAAATCACGCTCGGCAGGCCACTGGCAACGCCAAACTGGGCTAAGGTCACCAGGTTTTGAGGATGTTCGAGAATGTCCCTATGTAATGCTTCTATGTCTGAATTTTGAAAAGCATTATGGTTCAGTCTATGAATATCAAAAGCGGAGCAGTCCAGACTTTAATAATCTTTGCTTCACAGTGCCGTCATAAACGACTTTGCAATGCTGGGGTCCGGCTGCTCCCCCTCTCCTGGGATTCGCTGTCAGTGTGGGAAGAAGCTATAGATCCACCACCTGCAACTCTATTGTTCCTCTAGACTATCATTACTAGTGCAAGCTATGCCAATTTTGGGAGCAAATTTCTAAATGACCTGGTGGGTACACAGCAGTAATTTCTGGCAGAGGTGCTTTCTGACCCCATATTTTAAATACTGGATGTGTTTGTTGGCTACGTTCTGAAAGCATTTAGGATTTAGAAAAAGTTTAAGAAAAGTGTTGCAGGGTACCTTTAATGTTTGCAGCGGATTGAGGAGCACGGCTTACGTCTTTTTTCCACATGGACGATAACGTCGAAGAGGGGGAGGAGAAGCTATCGAAAACTAGGAGGCACCCACTAATGTTTGTTTTGTAGCGTGAGCTACACTGGCCGAGGTTGAGCAGTTTGGCGTGGCTACTGGAGAGCCATGCTGCGCATGCGCGAGGAGCAGTGACGTCACACGGCGCACAGAACGTTGCTCGCTGCGCGGCGTCTCTCACACACCCCACGCGCCCAGCGTCTTCGCCGACCTACGTTCCGCACGCGGCAGCCCGGTCCACTTGATGATCATGCGAGAGGTGACCGGGTGTGGAACCGATGGCTCATGCGTCGTAGCAACACCGGCGTGCGCTTGTGAAACCAGCTTAACTCTGGGGCGATTGGTGACGCTGCGCCGGAGCCGCTCGATAAATATGCATGTGTCACATAATGCGTATACCGTGTGTGTGTCATTGAAGCAGCAGTAAGCATGATAATCAAGCTAATCCTAGACAACCAGGAAAGCTAAGAATGACCAGCTGAACCTTATAGCTCACGCTACGTATATCCTGGCATAGCCTAGCTAAGCCACTGGTAATGTTTTTTTTTTCTTTTTTTTTCCCCTTTTTTTCCCCCATCTCGAGAGAACCGGCGTTGCTAGCTCCGCTTTGGTTTCTTTGGTAACCGAGCGTACAGTCTTTGTCAAAATTTTGTGGGCCACGGCGACCGTGGCCGGAGCAGGTGCGCGGCCGAGCAGGGGCGCTGCGCATGCCGCTGTAGGCTGGTTGCGTGGCTAAAGAGAGCGAGGGGAACTTCTGCTCTCGCTTTCGTAGTGTGGCCAGCGCGAAAGTACTGCGCAAAGTGCCTGCGCTGAAGCGCAATGCGCTTGCTCTGAGAAACCGGCCCCGCTGCACTTATTGCGCCAGCAATACTACAAAAGGAAGCGCGTAAGTCCCCCTCACTCTCTTTATCCGCGCAACCAGCCGACAGCGGCATGCGCAGCGCCCCTGTCCGGCCGCGCGCCTGCTCCGGCCACGGTCGCCGTGGCCCACAAAATTTTGACAAAGACTGTACTTTTCTGCATCTTTGCCTGGGTCGCGCGCGTGCTCTGTAGCGCTGTATAGCAGTAGCGCTTTTTTTTAAGCGAAGCACGCCTCACTTTCTGCAGTCCTTTCGGCAAAACTCATTGCAGCTAAGCCAACTTATACTATGGGTTTTTACAAAGGCACAATAGGCTACTCGAGAAAAAAAATGAAGGGAGCTCACACTAACGCGTATGACTTGAAGGCAGCGAAGCTGTACGCAACCTTCCCGACTATCACGGCGGTTGAAGTCCACGATTGCAGCCTATTTGCTTCTTCTTCGCTGCCGCAACGAGCTTTACTCCCTCATCGTTGCTATAAGTGCGAGCTCCCTTAATTTTTTTTTTTTTTTTTTGAAGTGATAATCTTTGGACATCCCCTTGGAGGGGCGTACGCTATGACGTCTTTCTCGTTCCGAGCAAGTGTTGCCATGATTACGGCACGCTGGAGTTTTTCTCTTTTTTTTTTTTCGGGGGAGAGGGGGGGGGGGGGGGCGCAATCTTGGCCAGTACCCCTAAATGGATATGCTTGGCTTGACAAACGTACGCCGTGGACGCTGCCGGTCGTCGCCAGGCACTCACACACGAGCCCTCGGCATTTTGATGGTTTTTTTAACTGCCGGGCGGTCGCCGCGAGGCACGCGCTCACGCACGCGCGCTCGGAATTTTCTTGGTATTTTTAACTGCGGACAGAAAAAAATTACGATTTGATAAACATCTTCGCTGTTAAAAAAAAAAAAAAACGCTTCCCGTGGTCGTTACCGAACCTGGATCCCTCGCGTTGTGAAGCTGACGTCTATCCGATTGCGTCATTCCGACACGGTCGGAGCAGTTGGGATTTCGGAGTTTCGCTCAGGTTGTAAGAAACAAAGAGCTTCGAGTCTTGATTATATTCATCTTAAGAAAGGGGCTTTGATTTTTGTAACTGCGTCTCTTTGTTTCATTTTTTCTGTTGTTATTTACAGCGCAAGTATGAGTCGCGCTGTAAGGGCGAATTACATTTAGTTGCGAGTCAGAGCTCTGTCGGCCTCCTTCTCTGTCTGGACCTTCAGCGGTGGTTGCGCTGCTGTGAAGTTCATAAGCATGTTCAACCAGTTCGCCTATGCATGCACGCGAGTTTCGCAAGAGAGCCTATGGAATGCGCGAACCACATTTCCTCGTGCAGGCATCCAGTGGCTGGGTGACGCGTGCAACGACGACGACGACTGCCACGACGCGTTCAACCTACTCTGCACCAAGGGCGAGTGCGTCTGCAAGCCGGGATTCGTGTCGGCACAGTTCAGTTGCCAACCAGGTAAGGAATGTCCCTATTCGGGCACAAAACGCGTCTTGCGACTGGCGCCAGTGGCCGAAACTTCTTCCCGCTGCATCTTGAGGGGTCATGTAGACAAAACACAGCCTTGTTCAACTTCAAAGAACTAGCTTCTGGTAACTCACTCAGCTCCATTAGAGCCCCAAAAGACGCCTTCTTTAACCGAAATAATGCGATAAATATTGGACAATTTTAGAGTGGCCGGAAGAAAATATCAAAGGCGGGAGAAAATCTCATTAAAAAGTGACTCAATTGGATTAAAATGGCGTGACTGAACGCGATCTGATTAAATAGACCCAACATAGTGATGTCCTTGAGAACGTAATGACGTCAATATTGCTCTGTGACGTCAATACGGCGGGGCATATATTGTTTAAATTCATGCCATTCTTTTTTTTTCTTTGAAATGCATCCGAGGACACTGCCAAAATAACCGCACTTTTCTTGCAGCTTTATAAAGCCGATAGCGTACCGGGTCAATTATATCAGCATCTGTAACTCCCATTCCATCTATACGCTGCGCCACAGTGAAGAGAACAGAGCAAAAATTCCGCCTTTCATGTTAAGAACTAGGGCTTAAGCCTCAAGAAATACAATTACGCTCCGTTGTTATTCGCATTACTCTCACGACTGCGAGAGACTGCCCACACGGGTTCGAGCGAGCCAAGCCGTATGATGGCAAGGACGCCTCTGGCCGCGCGTAGAACGTCAGTCACTCCAAAGGGAAGGGATAACTTTCATAGTACAGGTGTTTGTTACGTGGAAAACCACGATACAAAACACTGAATGCATACGCGCCTAGCCCCTGGAGCATGCGCCCGCCAGCGTCTGCCCAGCCCGGCATCGGGCGGCAGTTAGCGTCCGCCTGCGTATTCACCGACGCTACGCTTGCGGCCGCTACGGTGGCCGCTATACATTTCAAGCCTCTGGGCTCGACCGGGTGGCATCGGCGCTCGGTCGCTGACCTTAGAGGGCGCAGGCCGTCACAGCGCGGACGCGGGGCAAGACTCACCGGACATCCTAGATAACGAACTGACGCAATCGGGGCACGCGCTAAACAGCGCAGTGGTTGCCGTGACCTACCCATGTAGGGAACAACGGCCAATGCAAGAACGGCCATGAGTAGCCAAACGCATTACGTTCCGTGTGCTGCGCGCCCGAAGGCGGTCTCCCCGCGGATCGCTCGCGCGCGTCCCTAGTCTTCCCGTAGGGAGAGGAGGGAGGCGCGCGAGGATCACACTCACCCCACTTAAGATGAAAGCGTAGCCATCGCCTCCGCGCCCCGAGTGCAGGGTTTGCGCCCCCACAGAGCAAACGGTTGCGCTACCCCCGACGACCGTGATTAATTTACTGCTGATAAATAAAACGCTTACCAGGCTAACGACTCCTTTAGGACGACGGTTATGTTGTGAAAAAAGAAATAGAGAAACCTAATGAATAAATATATTTTACCCGCCAGGTGGGTAAAATTCCCAAAAACCAACTTTATTTTTTTAAATTACACAACAACAAAACTTTAAACAGTATATAGTAGCAAGTATGCAACGGTACCGCATTTCCTTTTTTTAAGCTGAAATGCGGCTTAATTCGGCAGGCAACTAAACACAAATCACGAGAGGTGCACAAACAACAATTAACACCGCACCTTTGACGTAACTTCGCACGTAGCCAAACACAAGACCAGAGGTGCCCAAACAAAAATCAACACTGCACCTAGCTAAACAAACATGACCAGAGGACCGCAAACAAAAACCAACGCTTCACCACTAACGCCCCCCCCCCCCCTTTTTTTTTTGCTCATGGATCTCGCCTCGCCCACCCGACGTGCTCGAAACCTTCTGTGGTTAATCCTCCCATTCGTTCTCCTGGGCGTACTCTGAATACTCCTGCTCGAGGCCATCCACGAAGTCGGCCAGGGCCTGCATTTGCTGGCAGCGCTCCTGTAGGTGCTGCGAGAGGGAGTCCATCGTGGCCTGAAGCTGCAGAATGGACTGCTCATCCTCCTGCTCCCCTGCACGCACGTCTTCGTAGATGCTGCGCAGCAGACTCGTCGCTTCATCGCATCCGCCTGCAAGCAGGGAAAGAAAAGAGCGCCGCTGTTAAGCGGCAGATACATGTGTACCTGAGCGTGCCGGTTTCCGACGCGGCGCGGCAAAATGATTTGCAGTTTGGACACGCGCGGGAGCGGCCGATCCTGGAGTCTTCTGGCAGCCAAACCGGTTTTCGGAGCGGAAGACGCGTGCGGCCGGTCCAAGCTGCGGTCGTGGTGGCAGCGCGAAGAATGCACGCTGCCAAAATGGTGGCGCCTGTGGAATTGTTGCTTTCTGTATTGAAGGATTTAGCGTTCCTAGGCTTTCATAGAGTCAGGAAGAAGATGCAGCGGAATGATGCGAGGGGGAAACTAATGTAGTAGCTGCAGCAACAACACGGCGGAGGGCCGCATGCAATGGGGAGCTATTACGTGTCTACACCACCACCTGAGCACGGCGATCGCACAGCGCAGTGAACTTTTTAATTTTCTTTCTGAGCGCACGCAGTAACTCGACTTGCCTCCGATATTGTTAGTGTTAGTTCAGGAATTCCACAAGGTTCTGAACTTGGCCCGTTACTGTTTCTACTGTATATTAACGATTTGCCTAATAACGTCACCTCTAAAATTCGTCTGTATGCGGATGATTGTGTTTTGTATGAACCCATTGACTCTCCTGAAGCTCATCATCGTCCAAATGATTCATTTACTAAATTTTGTGAATGGTGTGCAACCTGGCAAATGAGTATCACTTTTAACAAATCCGTGCTTATGTCTTTCACAAATTGTAAGTCCCCTTCCTGCTTCACGTACTCGTTCAACGGATCCACCTTTAAAAAAGTAACAGAATACAAATATCTGGATGTTGTTCTTTCCGGCAATCTATCTTGGTCTCAGCATATTAACTTTACCTGCACAAAATCTTAAAAAAAATTAGGCTATTTAAGACGAATGCTGTCCAAATCCCAAAAAAGCACTAAATTACTAATGTATGAAACACTGATTCGTCCTGTGCTTGACTACGCATGCCGCGTATGGAACCCACACAAGCAGGGTGAAATCGATAGAATCGAGGCCGTTCAAAAAAAGCTATCAGATTTATTTGTAATCACTATGACCACTACTTTTCTCCTTCCCTTACCCTGTCCTCTCTTGAACTTACCACACTACGCACGTGCCGATTAAATGATTCTATGAAATTGCTTTACTGTTTTATTCACTCAGCCTGTCGCATGCCTGACAATACCTACATCTCATTTGCCTCGCCGTCCATTACTATCAAAAATCACCACCCTAATATCAAGCCTTACCATTGTCGAACCAACGCATTCAAATTTAGTTTTTTTTTTTTTTCCTTTCACTGCCGAACTCTGGATTGTATTGTCCGGTGACACTCGCTCCCTTCCGCTGGAAAAATTTTTACTTGCCCTTTCTGATTTGTGTTAACTGTTCTTTTGTTGTATTGATCTGTTGATCTGTTTAATTGCTATTTTTTTTGTCTTGTTGAATGCTCACTCCTCCCACAGCCCCAAGTGGGGGCTGCAGTATGTACGAATACAATAAATAAATAAACAAACTCCGCCTGCCATTCCTGGAGCAGGAAATCTACATCCCTGATTACTGGTCTCTGAAGGATGACCACATATATCCCACTCACGTGACCACTGCTGATAGAGACGCTTTTGAACACAGTAATTTTAATACTGTTAGCGTTTCCCTCCTTGGTATCCAGATGCCTAACCCAGATCAGTACGGCCTGGAAAAAATCCTGCACGGAACTGGTTTTCACCATTAATGGCTCGTATAGCTTGTGTCGAACGCATCTGCAACCGTTAAAATGCTTACTCACTTTCGGTTGGCGTATCGAGTGTCTCCTCATCGCTCCGTGAGGCCCCGGGCATCTCGAACTCTTCTGCTTGTTCCTGCCTGTTCTGCTTTTCCTGTTCTTCTTGTTGTTCTTGTTCTTCTCCTCCTACTTCTTCATCTCCTTGTTCTGCTCCTCCTTGTTGTTCTCCTTCCTCTTCCTCACCAACTGTTAACATGTTCATGGACACAGTTTCTCGATAAAAGCCGTCTGAATGGGAGATAAGTTGTCGACGTACTTTCGATATACATCACCGGCACCGGTAGCATTTCTGCAGGCTGGGGCGGCACAGTTTCGAAATCCCCGGGCGCTGAAGCCGGTGCCGACGCTTCTGGAATTTCTGAACGCTGCATGGACAACGGTAGTTAATATTCAGAGCTTGGGATAGTCGCGCACCGCTAGCTTAGCCGTCGCTAGATCAGTGGCTCCACTAGACGAACTAAAATGGGTTCCGATTAAGGCCCATGTGTGCATCCTTCTTCGCTTACCGCAGTGAGAAAATGACCTTGTGATTTCGGGGTCCCATAGGAAAGCAAGAAGACAACGAGACTTGCGGAATACGAACTATCTAAAATCGGTAGGTATAACAATTGCGGATGCACGGAAGAACAAAAATGCGTGTTGAGCGCATCGTCTTTTACTGGGAATTCAGGCAGCTAAAACCGTGGTAGCTGCTAAAGCGCTGCCGCAGCTCAGAAACCACGGCGGCGTATCGAGAAAGTGCGACCCTGCGCCTCCACAGCCTAGTCATGCGGGTCATCGCAACTCACAAGCCAGACCAAGTAAACTAGAAAGGTGCTGCGTTTCCTATAAGACTTCAAAAGGCAGACAATTTTGACGCACAATGTTACCTTCTGGTAAAATTTGCCCTGTAATGTTTTTTCTTGTGACATACTTTACGCACTTGTCCTACAATTTTTGAACTTCCTACGAAAGCGCTCATGAATCAAACAAAAATGATTTATTCTTCGCTAGACTGGCGCTATCTCCACGTAAATTTAGAAATTCAGATGACAAACAGCCGTTTTGTCGCACCGGAAGATGACCCCTTGTAACTTGCGCTAATTCATTGCCTTTGTAGTTGCAAGGGTTTTCAGCGTCTCCTTTTTGTGTTCCGTGGGCCTATACTTCTCGAAAATGACGCGCCGTCAAAGTTCACCCTGGCGCTATTCCGCCCTATGTAAAGTTTAGGAATACATTGGCTATGGGCTCGCTGATCGCTCTAACACCACATCATCATAAGATGCCCAAAAATTGCTCTAACGTGGTACCTGGAATAAAAACATTACGCTTGGCAGTGGCTGCGTGTGCCCGCGAACGAATTTTAATTCATTTTCAGCCGCACTTCTCTAAAGATCGATGAGTGAGCCTGTAAGAGGGGGCTGTAGACTCGGTTCGGTGTTGCCACCTACATTTTTTGAAGGCGTGCAAGTACGACTAGAACAGGGAGCGACGACTGCATGCAGCCGCCCAAACGCACGGTCATGTTCGATCTATCTGGCGCGTGGCTACGCTCAAGCTCAGGGCTATGTACCGCTGTTGATGATGGCGTTTGCGCTCATTATGATTATGGTTGAGCTAAAGGCAGATGGTTACGCCGCCACTACAAGCTTAAGAGTAATACATGCAATGCCTTGTATTTTACTCTGCCATATGTTTCTGAAGCAAGCAGCGTCTAGCTCTTGCCTTGAATAATTAAAAAAATGGCCGTGTATCCGCTCGCTCCGCTGCAGATGTCGTCGAAAGACGATAGCCTTCTGCATCCCTTGCCACGAAAGTGCATATTCTCTCTTTCCCGCCAACCCCTCGCGCCATTCCCCTACTGTCTTGCTTCTCCCATGATAACGGCAATAGAGGTTTGCTGAATTAAATTTTCCCGAGTACGCATTGCTGACGCGCCGTTTTTTCGGACCTTTTGTTACTGTGTGGCTTGCGGCCCCAGCCACGAGCTCCAGCCTTGCGCGTGAGCCCTTTTTTTGTATTTTGAGGTTAAAATAACGTTTCCAACGTATTTTTTGTGTTCGCTATCGAAAAAATGAGGTCCAGGTCCATATGCAAATGTCACTGTTTTAATATCTTGCCTCAAATTCTTTTTGCTGGACAATGTTGACAAGTATGAACATTGCTACCAGATTTAGTAGTTTGAAAATGTTTTGCCTGTATAAACGTCTCGTTTAAGAATACCTTTAGCGTTTGGTCCAGAGGCTGAATCGAGGTACGAACGGGCGGACGGACGGACGGACGGACGGACGAACAGACAGACAGACAGGCAGACAGACAGACAGACAGACAGACAGACAGACAGACAGACAGACAGAAATTTTCTGGTTTAAGTATCCCAAGAAAGACTATCGTCTTTAAAATAGTCCGCAGCGTGTGCTGTGGGCGTACGTGGGTCATTTCACTTTCTGGTGCCGGTAATGCGCGGCATCTACTGGCCTTCCTGCAGTTGGTAGCTTACATGGATTGTGAGTAAACTGCAGTTACTATAATTTCGCGGCAGTTCAACCAACGTTTGAACTAACCGCTCTGCCAATGGTTGTAATTCTACCGTACCCCAATCCATGGCTAGCGATTAGAAGCAGCATATGAACATTATTTTCATTTCACAAGTCAATCTCAAGCTGTTGGAGCTTTGTATGAGAGCCGTTTGATTTTCCTTGTGCCTGATTTGTTTTGTATGCGTGCGAACGGGAATCGATGTTTAGTCTATAATTTTCTTCCTCTGCTCCTCCTAATTTGACTGATTAAAGCAGCGGCTACACGCATTCTCACTTGGTTTTCGATGACATATCCGCAAATGTCGTCTGCTTCGCACTTTTCCTCAATAAAATACTAATAAAAATAATACTAACGTATAATCTTTTACAACTTTTGTGGCTTCCATAAAGCCTCTCGGCTGCCCCTGATTACGTAAATAAGCGCGTTGAGTTGACACCTCTATATATTGGTATTACAATCTATTATCAACATTATTATTATTATTATCGTCTATTGTACTATCACCATAACTGCAAAGACATAACTGCAAAGTAATACATCCCCGCATTTTGGGAGTCACGTCACCAAAAAGCTTCTAGATACCACCCGTCATGACTACCTAATCCCGCGCTTGCTTAAAAGAGAAACAAATAAAAACAAAGAAAAACTCATATGCCTCGTGGCATTTGGGATGTATGTCACCCTACCACGAATGGCAATCGGCAGCGGGGTGCAAAAAAGGCATTTGCCACCCCCCCCCCCCCCTTTTAGCCACACCAGAACAATTGCCCCCTTCATCTCGCCCTCTCCCTCTACCCCCGCAAGGCAACGGGTTTTCTCCTCTCAAGACAAAGTCCTGCCGACGCTCGTGCTACCACCTTCGTTTCTTTTCTTTCTTTTTTTTCCATTCACGTAAGCCTTTCTTTATATACGCGCTATGCTTTTGTAAAAATGGCCCCCGAGCTGAATATCGTTCGAAAAAATTTCGTTAAAGCTCTGACAGGTCTCGAAAAGGCGAGAACGATAAATTTGCGAATCACAAGACGAAAATGTCACAATGCAATACTCTCACCTCGACGCTCATTTTGTTGTCACCGGAATCGACCACGAGCAGACGCAGGACAAAATCACAAAATAAAAATAAACAAAACGCACCAGAGACGCTGACCACGCGCTGTGCGAGCAGACAGCATTTGGTTCCTTGGAAAAATATGCGATCGTCTGCTCGCCTTCGTAATAATTTATCACCGTAATAATTGTTTAATCGACAATTTTTATCGACAATATGCATAAAAAATTCTGACACCAAATAATATTTATAAATATCATGCTTGGTGCGTAAAATATAGGTTTATATCACCTAGATGGCGCCTTAGGTACAGACTATAGCGCGGGAATTTTGGATGGGTATACAAGTTGACGGATGCTGTCGTCTTGGTGGAAATGTTTACGCAAGTAGTAAACATAAATATTTACGGGGATCAAGCCTCCGCTGCTGGAGCTTTTCATTTTAGTACGAATACAGTTTAACTTGTTTGACCGGGCGCCTCGCACGGTATGCATTGAAAGGCACAAAATAAAAATGCTCGGTAGGTCGTGGCAAGTAATTCGTATTGCTGCGCTCGATTTCCGCAATCCGCTGCATGATTTGCCAAAGGTGTCCATTTGATGGCGTGGTGATTACATTGATGCCCCTGCGCTATGTTTCGGCGACACTTGTACGGCCACAAGCAGGCCCAGAAGAGTATGGATCTGCACCCCTCCGGGCGCCCGAACAGCTTTTTTCGAACCAGCTCTGACCATGAAGTGATGCCGATATTGAAGTGGGTGACAGTGATGCGATTATGATCTTAGGGAATAACACAGCCCGCAAACTGTCGGTACAAAAAGAAAGGGTGCAACACAGGCGCTGCCTCACAACTAGTTGTTTATTTATTATAAGATCCCACACATATGTTCTGTCACTCTATCTATTTGGCTGCGATTCAAATATTTTATATCAGTTTGTACCAATATTAGTGTAGGTATGCGTAATAGTTATTATCATCACAAATATTATGATCTGTTCTTCATGTAGTGACCCAAAATGTGTAAGGCTGCAGCTTTTCCATGTTAATGCCGGTTGTTAAATGAATTTGCCACATCCAACTTCTTGATTGAGATTGTGGCAAGAAGGATTGCAATACTTCCGTTCAATGACGTTTTGTGGGCCAGCTTTGTTTCTGCAGCAATATATAAGTTATTCTACCATACTAGAGCGTGAGCATTTCGGAGTACGTACATCAGCTTATGCAAGAGGTTTTTTCTGGGAATTTGCGATTTCCCTCAAAGCAAACACAAAGCTTTTGTAAATTCGAAAAATTTCGAACTTACAGCATCATATTTTACGACAGTTATAGCGTTACCTTAAAGTTCGCCTATAATGTATTAAGCTTAAATAACTTGGGTTTTCTTTTTGTGTGTAATGAATTGTTATTGTGCTCATGACTACAAAATCTTAGTGAAACCTACGATACATGTTAACATGACAACTAAAGTGATTTATACACTCCTCCAAACACCAACCTTCACTCCCTGCAGATCAAGCTCAACCCCCGCCCCCTCCAACCGAAAATGTCCCCCTGCAAATGTGCGACACTGAAAAGTTAATTTTGAAAAAAATTTTGACCCTTTATTTCTTCTTTAATACATCGCCACACGCATTTTTTCTTTAAAGCGGCCATCAAAAGGGTCAGCATTTTGGTTCAACTAGTAAAGCGAAATTCTCACAGTGTATATATACACCTTAGCTAAAAATGTTTCATATCAATCCTTTCTCCTTGGCTAACTGTTACTCCTTGCAATTGCTTCGACTTAGTACCCAGAGTGGTATGTCTTAAAGTCGGACATGTTTTCCTTCCCTGACGTACAAGCAGCAAAAGAAATGCCCTGTACATGGGAAGGGGAACTTAATTATCCTAACTTCCGAGACATCAAGTTCCTCATGAACAGGTGCAACAAAAAGTAAACGAAGCTCAGCTTCGTGAAATTAGAATATTCTATTTTATGCGGGTGCCAGCATAAAAGAGTATGCGTGGCCAGATTTTATTTCAAGATGACTTTCTTGAAAAGTCACTTCGAGGTTTGCTGGCTAGGCACATGGCAGAGAAATCCCCTCAAACTCTCCAACCTGCACTCCGTTTACTTTTTGTTTCACCCGTACTGTGTACAGAACTAAAGATCTCATCAGCAAGAGAGTGCCGACTCATGAAGTAATCTCATTGCCTTGCAGCTGCCAAGCTGGGCGACCAGTGCAGCTCCCACGGGCAGTGCCAGTACAGCGACCCGCACAGCTTCTGCGACTTGTCGGGCCACTGTGCATGCGTGGATGGCTTCACACCCCGGAAGGACACCATCAACACCAAGACGTGTGCCGCGGTGGAGGACGACCGTCAGTACCGTACGGCCGACGCTTTGAGACCCTATGTGACAGGCACGCTCCGCAATTGATCCCTCCACCATGTCCTAGCCTAACCCCCCGTAATGCCACGTAT
Source organism: Haemaphysalis longicornis (assembly GCF_048455015.1). Classification (NCBI taxonomy): domain Eukaryota; kingdom Metazoa; phylum Arthropoda; class Arachnida; order Ixodida; family Ixodidae; genus Haemaphysalis; species Haemaphysalis longicornis. The sequence goes on along the minus strand of NW_027526295.1, from coordinate 190,698,878 downwards.
ATACACTAGCAACCAACAGTGGGGTGGTGTCTTTGGTGCTTTAATCACCGCTGCCGTCACTACTGTTCGTGTAGCACAAAGTGGGGGTACGTTATTTGTATCCCTACTTTAAAGAGCTTTGTTGTTGCCTTATGACGCTGTACCCAAAATTGCGATATAATCCGGATGGTTCACCAAAAATAGTCCACATTATGGCAGTGTAGAAAAAATTTGTGGGCGATTGCATGTGACATATGCAACAATAACAACTTGCAAGACTGAGACTGTAACACAATATATTAGTTTCAAAGTGGCCAGTACGTTTCAGCAGAGCAAAAAACTTATCCTTCTTATCCAGCTGCATCAGACTTACAAACACCTTTAAAAAAATTATGTTTTAGAGCACATACTAATCGCAAATCGTGTGTGCGTCACTTACACGGTTTTGCTATGGATAGTACTTACCATGAGCCAGCCAAGAATTTCGTTACATCGCATCTTCTTTCCCTGCCCCAGGCGACCGACGAGGCAGTTCCCACACCAATGGCTTTATGACATTCGGCATCATCGCGCTCGTGCTATCAATTGTGCTAGCGACAGCCTGCCTTCTCAAGTTTGTTGTCTGCAACTGGTAAGTGGACAGTGTCCAGGGCATGCAAGGCCCGTTTCAGTCTGGAGTTCACACAAATCTTGCGGCAGAGTTTTCCAAAGACTGGTCTAGGTCAGCGAATTCATCCTAGCAGGTGATGCCCCATGAGAGAGTGAGAGAGTAAAAACTTTGTTTAGACGAGCTTCAGGCGCTGATAATTGGGCTCCCGCCCGGTGGGGGCCTCCTTTAGTCCGGGAGGCCGTGGTCCGCGCTGGCTGCCCTGTCCCTCCCCACCACGCCACGCTGGATTTAGAGGTCGCTGCTGGCCAGTTGGCCCAGCCTATGAAAACTTCAGTGAGCAATGTTCATCAGTAAAGTGGCCCAAATAGCTTTCACAGTGACATGCCGCAACCAGGTGGCATGTAGCTTGGAGTACGAAAGGCCGTTGTGCTCCGAGCGTGGATGATCAGAGAGAGATCGCAATCACTGTGACAGCAGTCGTGTTGTCCACTGAATGAACCATAACGAGCTTGCCGTATTCGTGTAAATGATCATGGCAGACATACAAATTATGTTACTTGTTCCGTAAAATGGACAGGATTTATTGAGGTTGCAGGAGACTGAAGCTAGTGCTAACTGCCATTTGTGCTGTTCGGGAGGTGTGCTTTTGGTAAGCTCTCTCTCAATGAAAATGTAAATGTGTTGCAGGAACCAGCAAACACCACCACCCCCTCCTCCTCCTAGGAAATACTCCAGGAAGTACAGCTACCTCACAATGAATAACCTCAAAGGTGGGCATCCTTACAACAGTCTCGTTTGTAGCATCTGCAATAGGAAGACGTTTTGATAACCAGCCCAATCACCAAATATTTCAGATAGCGAAACCCAAGCCTTGCTTTCCCCGGTAAGTCTACAATCCAGCTCATTATGTAAGCCCTCATACACAGTCTTTATTTAAATAACTATGAATACACATGCTTTTGAGGTGTTTACAAGTGTCAACTTAAAATTGTTCAAAACATGCAAAGTCCAACCAGTGACCCTGAATATCCAGGAACAGACTTTGGGAAAAAAGGAATGGTCGTCATTGGCCCTCAGGCACCACTTTTCAAAGAGCAAGAAATGTAATACAACAAAAAAGATGAATATATTGTTTTATATGCAAAAAGAGTGCTTAGGGACATGATGTATACAAAAAAATCCCGTCATAAGTTCACAGCCAAAGCTAATTTAGGATTCCCACTTGTCCTCTGAAGATTAAATAACTGTCTTCCACTTTGCAGACAAAGCGGCCACCCAGCTATTCGGAAGCCACCATGGTGCCCCAGATCACAATTTCGGATTACTCTTCCATCTCGCACCCCAAGACCACAGTCTACACAAGCACGTGACCCGCTGGCAGCAGTGCACAAGAGAAATCCCCAACGCAGCATGCACCACCATAGTTGCCCGTTGCTGTTGTACACATGTAGATACTATAAAGATCGTTCGTTTGGTTTTCCCCTTTTTATCAATGAAGACTGGACGTCTCTCCCGATGTTCTTAGAAGGACAATGACTTTGATGGGATGATTTGAAAGATTAGGCTGCTCATCCCACACCACAGTTTTCTCAGACACACATCATTCAGAAATTAGTGTTTAACGGGTAGCATTTATAACTGCCTGCTCAGTGCGCCACTATACAGCATGAAAAAAGCCTTGTTTTGCGCTATAGTAGTAGCCAAAAATGGGCAGTCAGCAGGGGTGGAACAGGGTACGTGGGTTTGGGAGTAGTCCTGGGAGCAGCCAAAAATGCCTTTTGTAGTAGGCTTGCAGCAGCCAAAAAGGCATTTTGGAGTACGTTTGGAGCAGCCAGAAATGCCATTTGGAGCAGATGCGACACCATTTCACAGCATTATGGCACCTACCTAACCTCCCTACAAGCCACTGTGCCAGCTTCCTACCATTTACGTTTTATCTAACTATTATATCAAGCGTTCTGCCATGCACTAGAACCCACTCTGAACCAGTAACGCCTTTTTTGCACTATATCGGGAGGTTTACAACACGCGGAGTCATCTACCCTCGGCCACATCGAGCGCGCTGCATTATCACCGGTTAAAGGTCAAATATCACATGCAGAGTCCAAAGGGGTCAGATGACAGGCCCTGCTTTGTTTCAACGGCAGTGTTTAAGTGGACTCACGGCGTCCTTGTGTAGAACAAGGTGTTTGCTTGCATTTTTACTAACTGCGGTTTTAGTACGAGCGAAGTTGAACATAGCTTTGTCTTCGCCAGTCACAGAGTTGCAAGTGTTGACGAACATGCACCATAGACTACTTAACTAGAGTGTGTTAGAAGGAATGATTAATGTTAGCTGGGACCTAGCAGGCGTGAAGCTACGGTAAGTTGCAGGCAACAAAACTAGGATCGTCAAAAATGGGCAACTAAATCGGCGTCCACCGCCAGTAAGCTACAACCTTTCATGCGGATATTATTCTGTTTGCGATGAGACACAGAAACATTTTACTTCTGGTCATTTTCCATTGATTGTGGAGCAGCGGCCGCCACCGGCAAACAAAACCATGCAAATGCGACATAAGGAAACCCGGACAGAAGGTGGAGAAGGCATGTAGTGCGTGCGGCCTTACGGCTAAGCAAAAGCCAAATTCCATAGCCACTCATAGCATTGATGAAACTGAAACCATAACCGCTGTGATGAAACTGCCAACACAATGTTTCAGCCAAGTTTCCAGAATGGGGCATCATGTATCTCGCTAGTCAATTCAGGCGCTGCGGCGCAGGACGGCTCTGATAAACGAGTTTGGCGCAACAGGGGCGGTTCGGCGCAGGATGGAGCAGGTAAACAAGTTTGGCGCTCAATGGTGCCAATGGCGCAGTTGTTCCACCCCTGCAGTCAGTGCATCAACTCTGTGTTGTCGTGAAGAAACGACAAGTTTGGAATCACTGCTCAAACAGAGTGTACAAGACCTTGTGCTGGGCAATGGCAAAGCCAGAGACCTTGTTCTTGCATTGGAAAATCAAAGCAACTAGAAAGAGACAACTTCAGGGCACCCGAACCTTCAGTGCCTAGCAAAAAAACAGCAAAACAAATTGTATGCAATTATTCTGACCTTGAAAGCAACCACGCCACTGCAAGAGCCACTCAAGAGACGATGCCGCATCACTGCCTCCTGTAAAGCTGCTTGTAGCATCGAGCTCCGATTCCTGTTGATTTTCCTTGCATTCGTTCATTGTAGCCATTTGCCAACTGTCTTGTCACCACAAAATAATCCTATTTTTTATTTGAAACATTATGACTGCCAGCTGCAATCCCAGAAAATCATTTCAACAATCACTTTGGTCAGTATCACGTCAGAAGCTGTGTACAGGAAAGTAAGTGCCGTGTCACCACCCTTTCTTCTTTCCGAAGAACGCAACAACAGGTTCCTTGGGAAGGGCTACAGCACGATTACGGAGGACAGATGCATCAGCTGCTCTTGACGACAGTCCGATATGCAATCCAGTGTTTGTTTTAGGGGCAAAGCCTTTTAGGGGCTCGGGCTGTCGGCATCTCCTGTCGTCTCGCATTGTCACGGTAAATCGAGTTCTCATACGATGGTCAAAAAACAAGTGTTTCATGGATAAAACCAGTTCAAAATAAGCTAACATGATTTAAACTAACCTAAAATACAGGAATAACCAGAATTTAATTGCATTAATAACAGAAATTTGTCAAATTCCGTCTCGAAATAGGTTTCAAACGCCAGGTTTTCTCCTGTCAAACATACTTGTTGGCATGCTGAGGTGTGTGACACGAAGACAACTTACAGCCAGTCTGTCTCTCATTTAACTGCTTAAATTTGGTTAAACACAAGAGAGGGCGCCACCGCCTCAGCAAGCGTGCGATAGCTCTTCCCACCGGCGCTTCTCCGGCACCCAATCAGCGCGCACCGTGTGGCAAGAAAGAGGCAACAGCGCGCGTTGGCTCCATAAACGCTCTTTTCTGCGACTGAAACTTGCCCATCAGCAGTAATTTTGCTGTGGGAAACACCAACGCACACAGCATGTTTCGCCCCTTTTCAGGTTTCACATTAGTAGAGATGGCCCGGGATTTTTGTGTTTTACATATGTTCCCATGGACAGCCCACGGGCCATCTGCGGTTAGTCCGAGACTGACAATTGAAGAGCCCCAGTGTTTTTGCGACCCTAATATCTTTTAGTCTGTCTCTTTTCATACTTTATGCTAGGTCAGCAGGTCACTTCGTTGCAGAACAGGCCTGCACAATTTTACTCAAGGGTATTCATAATTTTCACTCAAAAAAATTAAATAAAAGCACTGATTTCTTAGCACGGAAGGCCTAGTTTGGCTTGCTCACCATGAAAAACGAAACATGCTTTTTTTTTTGAGGGGGGGAGGGGGGCACTCTCATTCTACAGAACATTTTTAGCAGTACTTACCCCACACGCAGCTCTTCTGTGATGAGGCTAGTTGGTATCGATGACTTCCCTCCCAGCCCCATGAAAATAGCAACAAAAAAAGAAAATAGAGACTGAGGAAAGACGGGGTTTTGTTAAAAGTGTTAACTCAAAACACGAGTTTTATTACGATGTTATGCTTTCCCCTCCCTGGTTACCCAGCTTGCATGTGCGTACTGCTTGCAGCTATCTCCTTTCTTCGTGCGACTGAGCCCAGCAGGATGAATGCTCCTTCACTGCGGTGGAATGGTGAGACTGGTGAGGATTTCTCGTATCGATGGAAAGATGCAGCATTCTGGAGGGAAGAGAGCGGAAAAGAAAGGTTACCAAACAGGCTACACGTACCTCAAAAACAGCAAGCGAAGAACGCCATCTGTGGCAGTTCAAAACACACTGCCGTTTTTATCCCCACACACTTGCCTGTAAGGAACTGCAACCACCTACTGTGTGGCCCTTCTGGGTTACTTTAAAAAAAAAAGATTGGAGAAATAGATGTGCCTGGCTGCACAGATGTGTCGGCACCCTCTTCACTCGCAACAGAAGTGCCAAAGGCGGCAACCATGCCTTCGCACTTTAGCCACTGTCGTTACTGGTAAAAAAGGCAACAGGTGCAGTGATCACCACAGTCATCCTTTTCAACGGAAAAGGCAGCAGATTACGTAACCCACTGTGCACTGAAGTTCTGCTTTGAAATTCTGAAATCATGATAATTTCTTTTTCCAGTGATGCTACCGGCTTAGGCCACTTTGAAGCAGCTTTTGGAGCAGGCAAAAATGCGTTGCGGAGCAGCAAAACCAGCTTTTGGAGCAGGTGTTGATAGACGCAATTTTGAGACACGTATTGCATTCTTGATAGATAATCGCTAAAAGCACGTCCTTCAACGATAATAACAATTAAAAGAACCCAGAACATGGATATTTTGTCCTTTTTCTGCATTGAACTTTGTGCAGCAGCCTGCACAAAAAAAAAAAAAAAAAAAAAAAAAAAAAAAAAAAAAAAAAAAAAACAAGCTTTCATTTTTACACAATAGCAGATTTACTATGAACAAACTAAAAATTGCTCATCACAACAAACATGCTATGTAAAATCGACCACTATTGGAAGGCTATCGTGGGAGCACTGACCAATAACATCAGTAGCGCCACGGCTTTGACTGCATAACTAACTGAACATCACACTCCTCCCCGCGTTGCACATGCATCACTATTTAGCAGCGTCAGCGCTGCCACCACAAGGGTCTAAAACTACAAGCCACCGACAGCAGCGCTATTGTTTACAAAGGCAGCGGGCAGCCATTTCTGGCAACCAACATGCAGCACCAGGCTTAACCTTGCCCCTTTACGACACGTTTGCTGCAAGCAACCAAAACGCCTCCGTTAATGACAAGGTAGCCCATTAGTCCCCTACCCCCCCTCCTACCCCGAGACTGTGTTAATTCCCTGCGAGGTCACATGCGCACATTTCACCTTCAATTTCCCAGTATGTGAATTCTATGCCTCTATGAACTAACTCTACGTGAAATCTAAGACGGGCGTCGTCATATGCCTGCCGTACTCGATAAGCTCTGAAACAAATTCAGGCGTCGTAAAATTGCCGTACTCCCTCGCCGGCGCGCGGCCCGAACTGTCACCGTTTCCTGACCTTGCATAATATCCCCCCCCCCTGCACTTTGTAAATTCTCATCTGTTTACAGCAAAATCTCGATGATGCGAATCTCGTGGCAGGGCGAAAAATATTCGTATCATCCGAAATTCGTGTGAACAACAAAGACCAAAAAACTAAGAAAACTAAAACAAGTTTTCGATTATTTCTTTTTTTACTTTCCGTGACGTTTTTCTGCTTTTTTTTTTTTTAACCTCCATGTAGCCGAGCGGTCCTTTCTGGACTTTCATCTCCTCACTCGCGGTGCCCAAGCTCACTCACTACAAGGGCGTTTTTGCACGCGATTCGCGCGCGTCGGCGTTGCGCGCGCGATATCTTCACGCCCGCGTCGGCGATTTGGCGCCCGCGGACGATCGTGGCACTGGGAGGAGCCTGACGACTTGCGCCAACGGGAAGGCGCACGCCTCATGCCGGCAGTTACGAAGCGTTCGAGACAGCCGATTGGCTCCGCCGGAGATGCTTAGGCTTAGCACCCCGACAGATATTTCATGGGCGCTTTCACTAGCGGGGCGGAGGATGTTTTATAGCACCGTTTTCGTTCACATTGTTAGCTCATTTACCGCACAAGAAACTTCATGCGTGCTTTGAGCGGCATTTTAAAGAACAGTTAGAAGCGGTCTCTTGGGCGTCCCGCACCACTTCGTGACCGAAATTGCTGCCATGTTGCCGCGGCCGGCCGCGCCCCGCGCAGCGTGTGGGTGGTTTCGCGGCGACGTCAGCGTGCCTGTGGAATGCACGGCGTGTTTTCGTGAGCAGAGCACAGCTTGGCCGTTCCTGGAGAAAGAGCGACAAAGAGGGCGGAGAGCCCGTACGTCGCCGTAGGTTGCTCGCTCGGCAGTCGGGTGCCTCGCCGACTCGTTCTTATTATCCGACGGGCACCGCAGGTCCGTTCGTAAGAGCCCAAACTTTTCCCATTTCAAACAGTGCAATTTCGCCGACACTTATCAGAAATTCGTCTCATCTCTAAATTCGTATCACCCAGATTCCACTGTAACTGCAACTCCTGCGTCCTCATCTCTTGCCTACTTTTCTTCCAGCACAACTCCGCAGGCACCCAGTCGACGCGTACGCTGTCGGGGCGCGTTGGCGAGCGAGTACGGCAATTTCACGACGCCTGACGTTGTTGCCGAGCTTCACGAGAACGACACGCATATCACGACGCATACCGCGGCCCGAAGACCGCGAGGCGGACGGTCGCAACAGCGGCAACCGGTCTCGCGAACCCAATAGGCCTCGCATAAGGGGGGAGATTTGGCGTTGTCCGCCTACATGCGCAAAACGCATCATCGCCGTTACACAGGCCGTTACTAGAGTGCCTAGAATATTTCAGAAATATTCTAGGCACTCTACCTGACTCTACCGTTACCGCTAAAAGGGTCAGTTTGCCTTGGCTCGGATTGCGGCCTGAAAACAGATGTACCGCGATGTCGCTTTCAGTCAGTTTCGTTTCTGAAAGTCGGCATACACACTTGGGCGCAGGTCGGGCGCAGAATCGCCAAATTTAGAGGAAATGTAGCAGGATGTAGCAGCCATAGCACTTGGGCGCAGTTTGGCGCAATTGGCGCAGCGGTAGCATCACTGTTTTTCTTGTCGGCTGACTCTTTTTCCTTTTTATCGCGCTTTCATTCTTGGGAGGGGAGGGGCACAGATTCACTTGCAAAATAAAATTTCTTGTGCACCGCTGCTTCAAATCAACTCTTTAGTGTGCTGGCTTAGCAAAGAGAGCAACTGCTTTGCTTGGTTAGAACTCAGCTCTGCCTTGAGGTGAAGCTTGGGCCTCACATTCAGGCAAACTCCCTTGGAAGAGTTAGCCACGACGACATGACACCTGACATCAGCCACTGATTTGTGAAAACAGAAAGCTGCAATCAGTTGTGAAGTCCAGCACAGGTCACGATAGAAATCAGCAGCAACAGCCCTCTGACATTTGTGCCAAAAAGAAGACCTCTCCCTCAAATTTCCCACTGGTCTAGCCCCCTGAGTTTTCTCATTTTGACCCCTCCATGGTTCCTCTGTCCCTGCTTCTACTTCTCAGAACCCCATTTCTTGGTAGCCACTCTGTTACTCAGGTGTTGTTCACCTGCATCATATGTCCGGCCAAACTCCACTTTTAACTCTTTATTTGGGCTAGAATTTCTTCGCACGCATCTATCCCCCAATCCATGTCACATCTACTTCCTACCCCAAGCTGTACGCTTACCATCTCCCCTTCTGTGGCTTGATAAAGCAAAAACTATGTTGTAATGCACGTATAATGCTGAGCTTTTGTTTTTGTGTTCGGAAAGCATGCTATTTAGCCATGTAATTTGCAAATGCACAGTTTAATAATTCATAATATGTTGCACAAAAGATGTGTGCTAAATGTACGGTTTAAAAAAATGATTCCTTTTGCACTGCTTGCCTCTTACATGTAATATGTGACCCTTGCACAGGCTTATTTGTAGACAACACAAAATGCCCGGGCACACAGCAGCCCGTTGCAGGGTGCGTGCCCACCCGGTCGGTCATCACTCAGGGAACCCCTGCCTCACCATTAGGCGGAGCGAACTCGGCGAAGCGGCGCAGCATGGCATTGATGAGGGTGACGGGGGCGTTGGGCTGCGCCCCGGGGGCCTCCAGCCGCTTGTCGGCCACCTG
>NW_027526295.1:190550610-190689453 GCF_048455015.1 Haemaphysalis longicornis | reverse complement strand
CTGCATCACGTTGGCGCTCAGGTCGTACACCACGGGGACCGCTATGTGCGACGGCTCCCCCGGTACCAGCCGGCTCAGCTGCAGCTGCAATTTGAATAAGCAAGAGGGGGAGCAGGGCTTGACGAGAAGCTCAACGGCAGCAAACAGAAAAGAGCAAGAGAGAAGGAGCAGGGAAAGAAGGCCCTCACGAAGAACAGCATCTTGTTCTTGATCATGACGATTGAGCTCATGCCAGAGGGCGCAATGGGTGGCGCGGCAGGCGGAATGGTCAGGCACAGCTGCATGCTCCACTTCATGTTCCGGTCGGGGACCTGCACAGGCCATGGGCGCCCTGTGTGCTCTGCAACCAACGCTCAGCCCCCCTTTCCACACACACACGGAACACGCACTCACCAGCTCCAGCCTCATGAGCTGCACAAAGTCCTTGAGGATGTTGAGGGGTGCGTTCAGCAGCCTTGTGAAAGACATGAAGGCGTTGGGCTTGTACGGGAAGCTGGCCACCTGGAAAGGAGAGGAGGAGTCCCACACAAGGCCCCCCACAACCACCGCCATTGTGTGACGCTCTTTCCCACCTTGGTGTCGAAGTAGCGCTCGAGCAGCTGCAGCTCTTCGGGGGCCCACTGGTCGGGGGGCCCCGTCTGGGACAGCTTGAGGTGCAGCGACTGCAGCGTGGCCGGGTTCAGGCTCACCCGGCACTGCAGGGTCTCCGCCCGGAACTGGATCACCCCGGGCTCCGCCGGGGACAGCATTGTCATCTGAGAGGGAGGAGGAGGGAAACCAGTCACACTGGCGCAGTAGACAATCATGCCTTCTTTCACAGAAAGGAAAATGGCCAGAGAGTAAAAACTGGAAGCACTGCTGCAGGCCATCATTCAGACTACAAGTTGTCACAGCATCAAGATTGCCAGGGTTTCCTGAATTACAAACTTGTAACAGAAGGCTTACCTGGGAACTCTAATGTTTGGGGGATACAGGAATACAGCTGTGCCCTCCTCACAATTTGTGTTCTCTCATTATGCATCACAAAAGAAATGGAAGTTCCTATTCCTGCTGCCAATTCGTGAACAAGGAGAGGGCCCTTTGTCAGTGCACAATCAGAAAACTTTCAGGTGTCCAATCGTTCAATTAAAAAGTGAAACTGAGGTTGTGTCTAGTATCCATTAAAGCAGTTACTTCACTTAAACCTCGTTATAATAAGACAAGCTATAACGAAATAATGGATATAACGAGCAAATCGTAATTCCCATGAAACTCCCCATAGAAACCAATGTATTTAAAGCCTCGTTTTAACGAGGTAAAATTTGCCCCCCATTGGGGGATACAACAAACAAATTTCGTTAGGAACTAAAATTTTGGACCAATTTACCGATGGTGCGCAGCGCAGCGACTGTATTTAGCAATTCAAAACTCCCGCCATGCATCCTCCAGCAATGTGTACAAAGCTGGACTTGGGTCTGCTGCACACACAAAGCGATTCCCATCTTTGTCTTGGCGGCACGCAGCCACTGCACTTGCACGCTCGGCCGCGGTGCGCTCACCAGGCTGCGGGTTAACTTTGAACACCTGGGGACCTTTAAGACGTACCAAAGTTTTCGCTTTTTGCCGTCATCTGAAAAGTCACCACCACGGCTGGGATTGCACCTGCATCCTTCAGCTCAGCAGCACAACGCCTTAGCCACTGAGCCACCGTGGCAGCAATGTTTTCCCCCAGTCAAAAGACAAGATTGCTGCATCTTGTTTCTATTTTGCAAAGAAGGTAGAAACTGAAGGAGGCAGCATTCGGGCTTCATGTGAGCGAGCAAATGCTGATCCAGTAGTGTGCAACTTCCCCAACACCCCAACTCTCCGCAAAGCCACAGTAGCAAGCCAGCCTAACAAGTTCTCGTGAATGCATAGCTGAAAAAAATTCTGACTGCTGCTGCTGCTGCGTTACCCTTGGGAACACAACGAGCAGCGTGCGGAGTGAGTGAGCCAACGCTGCCCTTCCAGGAGGAAGGTGGAGAGGGCCCCTTCTCCCACTACTCACGCTGTCGTCCCCCTGGACCACGCGGTGCAGGCTCTTGCGCATGAAGACGCAGCCCAGGAAGCGCTCCAGGGGCGAGCAGTGGGGGGCCACCAGGGCTGCCCCCCCAGCGCCCGCACCCATCCCCAGGGGTCCCCCAACCCCGCTCCCGCTCTGACAGGCCAGGTCCAGCGCCTTGTGCGACAGCAGGGTCGGGATGGCCGCCGCCCACGACCGCTGGGGCAGCACTCGCGCTGCACCCCCGGCCGCACCCAGCCCTGCACCACCAAGGCGGGCAATGAGCCCACACACACAAGCACATCGTAACACATTGTCAGCACCACCTTGCGGTAGCTAAATGACGACTGGTGTTGCTTACCTTTATGCACAGGTGTCCATCTCCAAATCGAACCTCCCTCAAAAACACACAGCTGCACAGAATCTAGTTCATGCATGCAGCAGGCTGCCTTTACCACCGATACAGTGTGGATGTTCTTAAGCTTAAGGTCTCCTAATGAAGAGACTGTGGCACGACGGCCCGACTAGGGCTATTTAGAGAATCTCTCTCTCTCTCTCTCTCTCTCTCCTCTCTCTCTCCTCTCTCTCTCTCTCTCTCTCTCTCTCTCTCTCTCTCCTCTCTCTCCTCTCTCTCTCTCTCTCTCTCTCTCCTCTCTCTCTCTCTCTCTCTCTCTCTCTCTCTCTCTCTCTCTCTCTCTCTCACTCTCTCTCCTCTCTCTCTCTCTCTCTCTCTCTCTCTCTCTCTCTCTCTCTCTCTCTCTCTCTCTCTCTCTCTCTCTCTCAAGGTAATGGTAAGTTTTTTTTTTATTGTCAGGCAAAGTGGAATTATTATCAAGTGTTTATAATTACACAGGGTTTTATCAGTAAATCATATTTTAAGTTTCAGCAGCTCTACAATAAGCTACAAGCATCCTGAAACAGGCTCGCTCAAGATGAAAGTTGGCGAAGTAACTGAAGCCAATGATAAGCCTATCATCATACACACAACACTATGATCATACTCTCCCAAAAGACCACAGATTGGGCAAAGAGGACGGAAGTGCTGAACTGTCAGATGCACCACAGGTCCTCTGCCATGCCCGTCTCAATGCAAAGCGTAGCCCGAAACCTTGTTTCCGCTAACCTTCTACACTAACAGGGCCTCATTTTACCCAGAGACAAAACGCTTTCCCTTTCCTTTGCCAGTAAGAGTTGAGTTTATGGCAACAATAACGAAGCTACAAACAGACCTGCCTAAAGTTAAGAGGCAGAGTTTCCCTAATACAGTACGATTCAAAGTGCCTCAAACCTCTGAAATCGAGAAATTCTTGAGCTTATTATTAGGAACCTGTATCCCAACCCGAACATATCTGAATTTTATTTCACACCAGAAATATTAAACAACACTGGCAGTTATACATGAAAAGCACGTCGTGCCACGAGCTTGTTTGTTACTTTAGATTCCCTGCCACTGTACCAGCTATCTTTACATGCCATTTATGTTTGGGGCAGTAACTACCAGCTTCACGGTAAGTGCTTTGTACTTGCCTTGAGTACTCGTGTTCAAGCCACATGCCAGATATGAGATTACATTCAATAGATTATGCTGCAGCTACGGCTGCTTTGGGCTTTTGCATTGGCACTGCAGCAATGTTGAACTTTCTTTGAATCCCTAAAGTCCAAACCTCGAAACCCCGAGGAGCTAACTTATCTAGCCCTCCACGTGCTCAAAAATTTTTACTTGTTACTCATAGGGCAAGTCATTTTTCGCTCAGCTGGAATGTTAACCAGAAAAACAATAAGTGTGAATGAATAGAAATGTCACTTGAATTAAGTGGCTGCGAAATTCATCAAAAGCATGCAGGTTAAACGAGACTGCGCAATATTTTTAACCAACTGAAAGCAAAGAACATCTGGATATCGCTGAAACTGTCAAAACTTGGGCTGATTGGTACATAATCATAGGACAGCAACCAACAGCGCGTCAGACGGGACAGAACAAGAGACAAGTGCTTGTCTTTCTTCTTCCATCCCGTAGGGCACCCTGTTGTTTTCATTCCCAAGAGGATGTCATTGACTTTGGGTCTACTCCTTAGGCAACGAGTGTTTCCACATCTGCTTCCCCCGTTGCCGCACGTGTGCCCACCTTGCAGGCCCAGGGGCGGCTTGTGGTCCATGGGTGGCCCCGTCTGGGGGCTGTGCATGGGGGCGCCGCCCACCGACGTGGGTGCGTGCGGAGAAGGCGCCATGCGCGGGGACGGCCGTGGCACCGAGGGGCTGCCCGGCCATGTGCCGGGGGCCGGAGAGGAAAGCGACATGCTGCCCGTCGAGCCACCCGGCGTCGGGAAGGGGGAGCCGCCCTCCGGGTGGCTGCCTGCGTCGGCGAGACAGAGAGGCAGCCATTCAAAATGCAGTCACGTGTCGGTTCCTGGGCTGGACAACCCCAAGAGCAGGACATGCACTGCATCTATGCTCAAGTCCAGCACCCCATCCTTATGAAACAAGTTTTTGCTCTCTTCCTGCAGCTTCAAATAGATGTTTTTGGCCCTTGTCAGTTCTCGACTTGATGCCCCTCACTCCTGGTCCCGCAATGACGAAACAAATGCATTCGGTGCTTCCCCAGCGCATGCTTTTGAAAATGGTTCTGTCATGACTCAGAAAATTAGTTGCGTGCATGTAACTTTTTCTGTAATTTATTACAAACGGCAGAAGGTCGCCGATGCACTTTACGGCAAAAATGGCAAGCCTGCACGACCACATACTCAGCAATTACAGCCTACACACACATACTGACCACACCAGAAACTAAATCCAAGAACACTACCATCACAAAACTTTCCCACAGCACTTCACTCTTTCCCACCTACGCCTATTCAAATTGACAATATATCAACGCTTTCAAGTTCAAATTTTGACGTTTTCCCATTCAAAAGTAGAGAAACTGTAAGTTGTGTTACGACCATACGACCAAACAAAAGTGGAGCAGAAAACCCAAGTTTTGTGCAATGCATGTGCAGCCAATCTATACTTCACAAGTTTGAGGAACTGCTTTGCACAGGGGCACAAAGCCCACTAGTGCAACTTTTTTTTTTTTGTAGGTCAAGAAATTTTACAGTTAGACATTTGATATTTGCAGTAGTTTTGCACTAACTGTACATGTACAACATGTGTATCTTACATTTTTGTGCTTTTTCAGTGTGAAACGACGCCGATGTCTTCGCTTTTTTTTTTGTCCCAAAACTTTTCAGTACTTTTTTTTTCTTTTTTTACAAAAAAAAATTCTGTTTGAAGCAATTGCCACTGCGAAGAAACTTTACTTTTCTACAATTAAATACCATACACTTATATATTGCATATTTTTTGCGACCGGAAAAAATTCTGGACTACCCAAAATCCCTGCCTTTCCCATGGACAGGAAGGTGTTAATTAGGCACTTCCATAATTACTCCTTTTTTTTCCTATTTTTACCACATGCCATGGTCAGAGTTAATATTTACGAGTTGGTCACAAATCAAAATGGCATGGTTGACAAACTGCTCCTCCTCACAGACGTGCACACTAGTGGCATAAGTTAGATTCATAAGAAACTTGTGCAGCCCTGTGAGACGTCAACATTCTGCGATGCCTTTCGCCCTTAGCCACTATGCCATGATGGAGAACACACTGAACAGATAGGTACATGCTGGAGGATTTGGCAATGTACCTATATGCAGGCAAATGTTCTACCAAGGCCAGGCATACATCACAGCCTGTGATTAAAACGCATAGAAATTGCTGGGCACTGGTGCAGCGTACATGATATGTCGGCATCCTGAAAACACCGTGTAGACGTCGCTGACTCAATGAAAAAAGGTGCGTCACTAATTACCCACCAGCAGTGACCATTCAGTGACCTGTGAGTCAACAGAGGTTATTAACCGGTGGTGACCCTGGTTACTGGCTGCCCATGCTTGGTGACCAGTGGTAACCGGCACTGGTGGGACTGGCACCAATTTCTATCACACCAGTGACCTCTCCACAGTGTTCTGGGATGACACGGTGAAGAGGGGGTGACAGGTGGGGAAGTACGCGATAAACACGTTTCACACACGCTACACCCCAGTGCCCGGAAATTTACCAAACACACGGATGTGCCCACATTGACGGCACAGCTTGCTTCCACCCACTGCTCCTGGTGTACCCTCAACTGTTCCACTACAGAACTGCATCGGTGCTCGTGCTATGAGGCTCAAGCCCGCGTGCTCATGTGGCCCACTTCACGGCAAAGGTCTCGCACTGCCAGCTCGGAGCCTGACCAAGTGCATACAGCCCACCGGCAGCCAAGCAGTGTTGAGGGTGATACACCTTCAGTGTGGGGCTTCATCACGAAATGCTGGAAGAACTTCCCAAGATCATTTCACATTACAATAAAAAAAAAATTGCTGGCCTAGCTGGTCTTTACCACGCAACCTCCTGCTCCTCCCAATTATGAAGTCATTAAAAACCAACATTGCCTCACCGGGCTGCTGCTGCGAGGAGGTCATGTAGCCCTGTGTGGCAGGGCTGGCCATGGGCACCTGTGATGGCGACGGCGCCAGGAACGAGGGCGAAGGTGCGTGCAGGGGGTTGACGGGGGACCCAGCACCAAACAGGTGTCCGGGACTCTGCGCCTGCATTCACAGGAGTGGGGCAGGGGCAGAGTGACTGTGCTCACTGGCAAGTTGATGACTGGCCTAACTGTAGCAATGTAACACAGCACACGCAACTCTCCATGATGCTGCACGGACAGACACGAGCAAAATGCAGCATCTGCACTGCCAATGTGCCGGCACCTTCCCTGCTGCATGCCGACGACACGTTACAGCAACCCACATGATCTGGAGAGCACAAAATGGTTGCCACACAGGTTGAACCACAAACAATAGAACAGGCAATGGTGAAAGCAAACCTTCCAGGCTCAAGAATGTAATGTCCACTCTTTTGAATAAGTCACCACATGCCAATCCGAATCTCCTGCCCCCAACCTCCACTTCCCGGGACAACACGGCAGCCAACGAACGCAACACCACACTCCTCTTTAGGCAATTGAACTCCACTGAATGCCATGAATCTTTGCAGAAATGTGCATGATCAAGCAACGTGAGGTGATGAATTATCATCATCATCATCATCGGACAATTTGATGTCCACTGCAGAATGAAGGCCCCTCCCATTGGCTTTCCATTGCTTAAATCTCCTTATCCTGCGATAAATCTTATTCTACAAGAATTCCTGCGTTCACACACGGATCCATCCCGTCAACAGAAGTAGGTTATCCTATTTGCCTCTTCTGAAAGTTCCTATCTGACTTCTGAACAACAACCAAAAAGTGCTTTGTTGCACTTCAGGAGTGAATAAGCTACACAACTGGGCGTGTTGGTGACGCGTCACTCCGTGGAAAGAGCATAAAAAGGTAAGCGTGCAACAAGAAAGGTACAACGAGACAAAATGCATCCCAGCCAGCTCGACAACACGGACACTCTACCACGAATGCAACACTCTGCAGCCAACAAAAGGAGTGCTCTTCTCACCTGAGACAGGACAGATGGGTGGGGCGAGGCCGGCGTGTGGGGGTTGGAGGGGGGCGTCATGGGGTGGTGGAAGCGCAATCCGCCCGTGGCGGCAGCCACCGCCGCTGCCGCAGCAGCAGCCGAGGCGCTGTCCTGTCCCCGCTGGGCGGGGGAGTTGGGCCTGAGGCCGGGGCCCCCCCAGGAAGGAGTCCATGCCCTCCAGCGTGGGGATGGGCGACGGAGGGTTGTCGTCCTCCGACTGGGACCGCCGCCTCATCTGGCACGCGCTCTCGTCCACAAACTTGCTCAGGAACGCCTACAGGGGGGATCGGGGGCAGTCATGCACCATCATCAGAGAGGAGGAAGTGCCCATAACAGAATTGCAGTCGCTGACCAAGTCAAACGCACAACTTTGACATTTCAGATCCCATACGGCATCCTTGTTCACAAGGAAGAGGTGGCGGTTTGTTTAATAAAGAGACCATAAAACTTGGCAACTCACATCTTACTGCAAATTCTGTTCAGCAAAAAACCGTGCTTCCATTACAGAGGAACTTGTATTTAGAGAACAAGTTTCAAATACTTGCTCCCTTACTGACTCCTATTACAGGTCACAGTTACCCTGTGACATATAGGGGAGAGCAGACCAATATGGACGGCTAGTACGCTGATGACATGTCAAGGGACGTAGTCTGGCAGGAACCGAAAATCAGCCAATGAATATTCAACCAAGCAAAATTTAGTGGCTTGTATCACCGCTGCGACTGCATGACTGCATTACTGCACTTGCTTCACACGATAAACCTGAAGCTCAAGCTTACATCTTGCTAGAAGTGAATAACTAGGCCCAAATGAGCTCTCACATTTCAATTAGAAAATAGATAATTCAAGTTTCTGCTACCTCTTACGATTTCAGCTGTACTTGGCTATAACAGAGTAGGCTACAATTTCACATTGCTCTTTTACAAGAGCCACACAGAGATGGCGACATGTGCTTGTCACTCCTGCATTTTGTTTTTAACAACACCAGCCAGTCCATAACAGCCAGGACATATTTCAGAATGCATTTTAATTTATGTCTTTTAATTATGCGGCCTAATATGGGTGCAGTTTACATTGAACTTTTGCATGCCAGTTATTTCGACATGGCAATCTATTGACTTAGGCAAGGCAAGGTTACAGGCCCTTTCACGGTTCCTCTCAAAACATTTAGATGCAGGAACCTGAGAGCAATTTGGTTCACAGAGGAAGCTCGGAAACCGAGGGCCGAATTTTGAGTTTTGTCCATTTCAAACAGTGGACTGAGTGAGCCCCGATTGGCTGAAGACAGACGATAAGGATGCGATGCAAAACAAGATGAAGCAGTGGTTTTTGTGCACATTCGAAAACCCACAACCAAAACCATGTCACAATTTGAAAAGGATGAGATGTGGATGCTTTCGTAACACATACAGCTCAGAATTCCACCCCAGCCATTGCTTTTCTCCAAGCAAAACTGGTCTTGCTCACCATTTTTGTCCCTAAACAATATATGAATACAGTAACAAGTCTTTTTCTTAACTGTTGAGGAGAACATATTGCCGCGAACCATGTATGGGCTTGCTTATTTATTGTTTGTTTTTACTGCCGGGCCACGCCCGGCTGTGTTATCTGCGTTCCGAGCAAAGCGCGTCTTCCATTCTTTATTTTTATGCCGCACGGGCTATCACATTCAGATAAGCAAACTGTTTCGCCCTAACGTCGCTAGCCCAGAATAATCGTCTGTGATCTACAATGTTCTGGATGTGAATCTACGGTTCCAGAAACACTTGCGCCGAAAGATAAAAAGTCTGCAGAGCAGACGCCTCGGCATTCGATTCTGCGACGCTCGCCGACGCAAGTCACTTTGTTGACCGCTGCTTCGCCGCCTCTGTATTCTTTTGAGTTGTTAGGGGAGCACAAGTTCGCTCCAATAAACTTGTTTCTCCTTCAAGACAACTGCGTCGTCCTTGGCTTCGTGACAATATCTTTTCCGTGGAGTTACACAATGTTTGCTGTTCTCAACTCGGGACCTACAAGGGCATTTTAATGGTGCACGTCTAGTTTATTCCGTAATTATATATCCCATGCACCCCCCCCCCCCCCCCTTCCCACTCACACACTTTTTGTTGCTCCTGTAGCATATGTTGTCTGAGCTTGCAAATGCAAAAACACTTGGCTTTCCTGTTAAAAGTCCACGAAGCATAAGTTCACTTTCCAGCACAAACTCTGAACTACAAACAGGCATGCATTCCCCCTTACATGAATGTAAGAGGGAATGCACACTTCACATGCATGTGCGGAAATTGCTTTAGAAATGTGGCTGGCCAAAAATTAAAAGCAGAGGTTGACGAACCCAGAACACAAACGTTTGGAAATCACCCAAAGAACTTGTCCCCTGCCTCCATACATATGGAGCAAAAAAATCTGGTTAAAAAATTTCTGAGCCTTCCCTGGTTTAGCAAAAAGCGCAGTTTTAGTCTCAACGGTAGCCCAGGACATCAACCACCAGCACACTCACCCTCAGTCCCTGGATGGGGGTGAAGTCCTCGACTGCTTTCGTTTTGTCAAACTTGCTGTACGCGCCATCCCGGACCGTAACAAACCCTTCAGGACGACACTGGATGTCCAGGACATAACTGGAGGGGCAGACGAGCTCAGGAAATGCACATTTCTCTCCTTCCAACAACAAAAACTGTTGCACTTGCAACTTGCATGTTGCCATCCTGACTCACACAGCCTGTACTAGTTGTAGCAATGCATGCATGCACATGCACGCACACAAATTAACGGTAAAACAAAAAGAAAAAGATAAGAAAAGAAAGGAATTCCCAGTTCACAACCACTGGAAGCTTGACCTGGTGTGAGAATGTGCAATGGCTTTGCCAAACATGATCTTCACACGAGCCGTCACCATCTGAACCTAGAGGGCTGGGCAGGGAGTGAAAAAACATTATGTTGACCATTTCTTTTTTCTTGACCAATTATTTTGGTCCCCTTACTAAGATGCCTCTCGGCCCACTAACCAGTCATGTGAGAAAAAGATTGCCAAGCTGCAGATATATATAGGAGCCATGCAACCAAACAAAAGAAAACGGAGTATAAAAAATAACAATTGCATTTGGTTATTAGCCTACAAGCCCCATTTCAGCATTTAAAAAATAAACACGTACATAAACAAAAACTTCCAATAATGTCCATGTGCTTTCATTCACAGTGTGGCCCAAAAAGGCCATTTTTCTCTTCCAAGGATACGTGTTTCTGTACGCGAGGCGAAGATGAGTTGATGACTGCGGGATGATGACAAATGTCTGGACTGGAACTTGAGGCCTCTGCAAGCGTTGGGTGCAAAAAGAGAAGAGGCGGTATCGAAATTTCCGGCCAATCCACAGCCGCATCAAAGATTGCAAATGTAGCAAAAGCTAGCCATCGCATGAACGTACCATTTCTTTGGCTTTGCCACTGGGCATTTTATGACTAACGACAATAAGAAGAAACTGACACAAAATCAATGGCGCTGATTTGTGGAGAAACAAGCTGGTGAATATCTCGCAATGCATAACCACAACTAATGCACTATAATGCACACATGGCTATCATGTTTAACTGGACAGCCTGCAAAATATGTGGTAGTGCATCAACATGGGTGGCTCTCCTTGAGTTGGCTTAAACTTAATTTTAGACCAAAAGGAGCAAAAATTTAACAGCTTATAAAGTGCCAAATCCCAGCACATCCCTACGAGTGGGAGCTATAGTCTGGCCGAGATTTTTGCCATTCCATTTGAAAAATAAACCACAAAGGACAGAGGAAAGGTATAGCAGCAAACAGAAATGGCTCTGTTCCCATGAACAAGGGTGGAACAGGGTCGATCAGTTTTGGAGCAGTCCTGGGAGCAGGCTTGGAGCAGCCAGAAAGGCATTTTTGGAGCAGGTTTGGAGCAGCCAGAATTGCCATTTGAAGGATATGTAGCACCATTTCGCAGCATTATGGTTCCTCCTTAATCTCCGTACAGGCTGCTGTGGAAATCCCCTGCCAAGTACCTAATCTCTGTACTATTCTCAGGCGTTCTACCATGCACTACAACCTACTCTAAACCAGGAATGCAGTTCTTGTACTATATCTGGAGGTTTGGCGCAGGATGGCACAGGTAAACACGTTTGGCGCTCAATGGCGCAAATGGCGCAGCTGTTCCACCCCTGCATGAGCTGTTAATGAGAAAATGGGCCTACGCAGCTGATAACTGAGTGAGTCACATCCATCAACACCTCAGGCCACAAATCTCAGTCTCAAACACAAGTGCATACAGCGCTCTGGGTGGGAGAAGGGGACTCACACTGTTGATGACGCCAAGCTGTGGTGCAGATGGCAGCTTGGTGAGAGACAGCAGGGGTGCATAGGTGTCCCTCAGCACCTGCGCATGAGTCGGGCGTAGCAGTGGCAGATCCTCCGTCATCAGAGCGATAAAGCACTAACACTACTACAACGTCTAGAAACCTTTTTTTGCTTCCGTAAGCTACTTTGCACAGCACAGGTTTCCATTTACCAAAATGTAGCCTATTAGACTGTTTTCAAAACCAAATAAGGCAAACGTTAATAAGTGAAAAGGTTTTTCCCAAAACTTAATTGCCAGACACACATCGGACGAAGACGAAAAGCAACTTTGCAACCTTACTTGCGAGAAATACAAACTTAAAAAGCCTGAAACATACAAATTGTGCCTTATGTCAACAGCTATCCCCTCCATTAGTAACAACACATTAGGTGAAGTACCTTGTAGTAACAACACATTAGGTGAAGTACCTTGTTATTGTGTATGTTAAAACTAGAACTCAGAATTAGAGCACTGCTAGAGCTTGCTCGAGTACCACACAAACAGATGATACCTGACTTGGCACCAAAATAAAAAAAGAAAAATGCTGCCGGGGCCTACGCGTTGTGCACAACAAAGACACAAGCTGCACGATATCTTGTAGAAACACTGAAAGAAAAAAGAAAAAATAAAAAAGATAGAATTTTTGTACATTAGTGCGCATTTCCATGAAATAAACTGAAAGTGTGACTGTGGCCCAGGAGCTTTCACCTTTTTCCCTTTTTTTATGTCATTTTCACAACAACAAAGCTTCATCCCAATGAATTTTCCCCTCTTCCCGCCACCTAGCTGTGGGAGAACCTGGTGACCAGCAGCCATCTGGACGTCCAGCAACTCCTGGCATCCAGAGTGAAGGCTTTCTGCTCACCTCATGGATTCCTGGAATAGGGAACCACTCCCACATCAGCAAGCTCAAATAAACGTTCCTCTCTCCCTCTCTTCCAATAAATTTCTTCACGCGTCCTGCGAATTTCATTATAACTAAATTTGACTGTATTCCTCACTGCTGTTAGCACCAATAAAGAAAAAGAAAGAGACATGTACAACTAAGCAGCTTAAGTAGGCATCTGATACCATTTTATTTACACTGAGCGATGCATGCTTAGCGCCACATTTGTGGGCATGAAGCATTGCCTACACTTTTTGCTTTGGAAGAATGGAGACAGCCGTGGAGCGGCCAGGAGGACCTCCCACTCACCTCGACGAGGGTGGCGACGGAGCGGTGCTGGTTGAACTCGTGCTGCAGCTGCGGGGCCACCACAGTGTGCGGGTTGCTGGCCGAGGCCCCTGGGCCCACCACCCCGAAGGCCAGGTGGAAGCGCCGCTCCGAGGGACGCCAGTAGATGGTCACCTGGAGGAAGGGGAGGGAAAGGGAGGGAGCCCCTTGCACCAATGTGGCTAATGATTACAGGGCACTGTAGTCATTTTTTTGCTTAGAAGTGATGATGAGACTGAACAGCCACTCACGGTGCTGGCCTTGTTCATGCCGTAACCCAGGACCAACTTCTTGTACGTGAAGGACTTGATGTCCACGATGGACATGAGCGAGTTGTGCTGGTCTGCAAGGAAGGAGAGGGGGGAGAGGGGAGGCAACGAATACTTCTACGCAAACCAAAATGCAGCAGGAACTGAAAGAAATAAGACAGGCTAACTTAAGTGCTCACTTCCTAGCAGTAAAAAGTAGCCCTGACTTCAGGTTACATACACAATTCAGACCTACAATGCCTAGCTCTGCAGCGATTTGATACAGCCCTAGAGGACACAACTGTAAAAGCCCTGTTGCTGCTTGAACTTGGCATCATTTTTGCAACCACTTTTGTGGAAAGTTCGTCCCATCAAACCCCTTACATGGTGCGGCGGTTTTTGAAATCCCAATTCACCACAATAGGGATCACGGCTCTAAGCACCACAGCAGCGGCTACCAGGTAAACCAGCGCCAATCTCTCTCAACTCACCCAGTCGCAGGGCCTGTGCAAAGCGCAGCACAACCCCGTACAGGTGCCCGATGGTGTTCCAGTCCTGCAGCATCTCCTCTACCATGGAAGCCACCTGGGCGGGCGTGCCGGCCGCAAAGTCGTACATGAAGCACACAGGACGCCGGGGACCCCGCTCCTTCGGCGACTGGCTCGTCAGCGGGCAACCACAGAACACAAACTGCACACCAAAAGAAGGAGAGAGGGGAAGGGGGAAGCAGAGACACATTCTTCTTCCAAGCACAATTCTCACTTGTTGATAAAAGAACTGCAAAACTCTCTCTTTCGGTAAACATCGTAGGATCTTAATGACACGACTTCCTGGACAAAATGCACGGCATCCAAGGGGCTAAATTTTATTGTTACGAAACATGTTTTGAGGCTGCGACGGATGATATCAATAGGCAAGTGCCTTCACAACAAGAAATGTGGTCGTGAAAAATGGTCCTCACTCAGTCTAATTCGTGTTTTTCCAAGCGATTTGTCCCACACTTAATTACTAAAACAACTCTTGGATCCTGCCAGGTTTCGTTTTATTCACTAATGATTGCAGTTGCTCAAATGAAGAATGTGAGGACGCCAACTTCTGTAGCTAGTAACTGGTGGCCATAAGGGGCACAAAAACAGTTGTAAAACCGGCTATAACGTGGATTTTCTCGAACATCTTACGAAATGTATGCCCACTATGACAATACGCTAATTCTAGAAGGGTTTATTTAACTCATGAACACAGAAGTGTGCTCCACTGATATTTGAAAACAGTCCTACTGTAGAATCACACCTGCGAGAGTGGCTGCTTGGGCAACTTGGTATGCAATCATGGTTATGGAAAGCACAAATTATTGACAGGGAGAAAAAAAAAGAAAAGAGAATTTCGCAGCTTGCACCAGTGGTGCAAGGCTGGAGAAACAGCAGAGTCGGCGGCCCCTCTCCCTTTGTCGGAGACCCAGGTGTTGCACTGTCATCATCAGCAGCAGCAGCCCACTAGGTCAACTGCAGGACGAAGGCCTCTCTTACTGACTTCCAACCGCTCCTTACCCGCGCCGTTCGAGTCCATTGTTTGCCTCCAAATTTTCTTATTTCGTCCCTGAATCGAGTAAATGGCCTTCCTCTTTTCCAAGACCCGTCTCTCCGTAGACATTTTTTTTTTTACCTGAACTGGCTGCACTGGTGCAAGCAGTGCAGCATACGTTCATTTTTTTTACTAATTGATATCCCAGTAGCACTTTGCACTGGTCTGCACGACACTGCACTAATCTGCACCAGTTCAGGTAAAAAAAAGTGCCCCTGGTGTCCATTCTTGCACCCTGGAAGTCCACCGGTTGTCATTTCCCCTAATTACGTGGCCAGCCAAAGTCCATTTCTTTTTCTTTAGTTGAACAATGATATCTTCTAGCATGGATTGTTCTCTGATCCAGGAAGCTCGCTTCCTGTCTCTAAGCGTTACTGCGATCATAATTCGTTCCATGGCCCATTGAGCCGACCTGAGTTTGCTTTCAAGTTGTTTAGTAAGGCGCCAAGTTTCCACTCTACATTTCATCACTTCACATTTATTCCCAAACTTGCTACTGAAGGTTCTCCATGACTGGTAGGCTGAGTATTTCGTCCGCAGGCTTTTGCATCTCTCCCAAAATGGACCGCATTAGCAACGCACTAGAACCAGTGGCCAAGTACAAAGCAAATGCCCGAAATGTGATGTTAGCTCAATCCCATAGATGCCAGTTTCATAACGTGAAGGACCCAGGTTCAATTCCCACCATGGGAAGTGTCTTTTTTTTTTTCCCCTTTCCAGCTGGCTGCCAGTTACTGTTCCCAACTGCTGCTAACCCCGCACCCCTCGGGTACGATTCCCGGAACCTCCCTAATCCCAATTTTGTTTTTGTTTTTTTCTTTAGGCTTTTGGGTCTTCTATCTACGACAGACAAATTTGTGTCGGCCTAAACAGCTGTGCTGTTAAAACCGCTCTTGATTTTTTTTCTCTTGTCCCTGTTGACAGTTCGTGCTTTCCACAACCATGTATTTGGTGCCAATGGTGTCTGCGTGGTTTAGGCCGCATCTCAAGAAGATAGCATAGCTCTTGCTGCCACCTGTTCTCACAATCAGGGCAGAGGGCAGATATGTAAATGTTATTACTTCTTCAACAACAAACGCAGTTCCCATTTTTGGCTAGAAAAAAAACCTAGCCTAAATACGCACGCTCAAGCTACCACACCTACACTACAACGTGTGCAGTAGTGGAGATTCATGTAGGGCACCCGGGGATCACACCTGTGCTTTCCATCCCATGCATACTAAAAATGCAGTGCTTTAGTTTATTTTGAACAACAGAATTCTAGTACGCGCACACAAACTTTATAAGGTTGCCCTTCCTATTCCCTTCTACCAAGACATATACCCCCCACCCACCTCGGCAAGCCAGGCCTTGATGCCTTTCACTTGCAGCCGCAGCGTGCAGCTCAGGGTGGCTGCCTGCAGGGCAGTGGCCGTCTCCTTCTCCCAGTCCTCGCCCACGGGCATCCTGCAGCAGCAGCAGCAGCGCTGTGTTCAAGTGCAGAGGCAGCGTCTGCCTACGCCTTGTGAAAACGGTGATTCCAACCATGCCTCCTCAACAGCTCCAGGCGCATGCAAGGTGCACAAGTCAGCTACATCTTGAAATGAATAAAACGAAGTGGACGCCTCATTGTTATGTAAGCCTTCGGTGAAATGTTTCCCATCCAGGACTTAAAAGAAACAGAATTACTCCATCCCTTTAACACCTCCAACCCATCCAACGCACAATGTGGAAGGGCAGCTTGCTGGGTGCTTACTGTACAATCTTGACAAAAAAGTTTGTCCCGTTGGCTTCTATCTGCATGCCCTGGTGGCTGATGTTCCTCTTGTTGAGCTGCAGAGAAAGGTCAAAAAAGAGCGTCATTTCATGCCAGGCTGGGTCTTTTTTCCTGCAATCAGGCAGGTTGTTCAGTATTTTACAGCTGTGACAAAGATGCGGCATTATAGTCACGACAAGCAATTTAACAAATAAGCAAAAGGATAGCCGCTATTTATGTTAAAAGGTTGCGACCACATGTAAGAGCTGCTCCACTCACTGAGCTGCAAAATGTCAAGCATCCTTATATTAAGGAACAGAGCTTGGTGAATGAAAACTCCATGAGGGATGAATAAAACCACGTAGGTTATCCCCACTCCCCCCTACCCCGTGACAGGCTGCTCACCTTTATTTCAGCTAAGAACGGTTGGGACTCACCTCGGTGGTGAGGGTGCAGAAGGGGATGCGGTCGTCACAGAAGGCCACCACGTGCGAAAGCTCGCTGACAAAGTAGCCCGAGTAACGGGGCTGCTTGGCCACTGTCTCGCTGGAGGCTGAAGAGAGCTGGACACAAGAAGGAACACAGAGGGCCGTATTCTGAGTCTCTCCTCCACTCCATTTGCTCCCTCCACTCGGCTGAGGGGAGGATTCGGTAATGCTTATGCATGGGCAAATCGATCTCAAGGACCTCCTCCACGGGAGGGTCGAATGGAGGAGGGACTCAGAATACCAGGGAGAGATGTGTGACACTTCACTGCTCCAATCCCCCCTCTCTCTCACTCTCTCTCTCTTTTTTTTCATGCTTGCTTTGTGGCGAGTAGAACTGGGCCACACCTCATTCGGCTTTATGCATTTGCATTTTTTCAAGGCACTGAGGGTGCTCACACACGAGTTCACTGGCTAAGGTAACATCTCACTTCCACACAAAACACTATACTATTATAAATAGCAACATCAGTGGCCGCTCATGTTAGAATGAATGAGGAAGCAGCACAGAACGTGTAAACTCAGGTTGCAACAGAAAGAAACATATTTTGTAGGGGTGTGCGAATGCCGGATACACAGTAACTTGCATCGAATTCGGGGAAAAAAAAAAAAAAGAAGAGTGTCGAATAAAATATCAAATATCAACTTTTATTTTATTATTATTATTTTTTTTGCAGCCCTCGATTTTTCATACGCTTTTCTGCAAAAGCAGAAGCTACTTTGCATGTTCGGGAGACATTACATTCTTTTTCAACCCGGAGAACGCACTTTTCTACTCGCATAAGCGGTACTGCAGGAATCCAGAGCGGGCACTATACGCATTTGGAAAGAAAAAGAAGAAAAAAAAAAGGAACAACTTGCGCTCGAGTTGCTGTACTGCAATCATACGCAACGACTATACAGCACCTCGCAATTCAGAAGCGAGCACTTTGCAGGCATAAACAATAGGACGTGAAAACACGGCACTTCTTCGGAAGCACACGGGCAGCGTGAAGCGTGAATAATACGTAGCAGAAGGAAAGCTTGCACTACAGTTGCCATGAACGAGCCAGCGCTATCCAGCGTGGTCTAAAACGAGAGCGCTGTCAAAACAGCAGTGGTCTTTACTGGAAGCTGCCCTAACATGCTGCCCTAACATGTGAACATCCGGTCGCAGAATTCAGAATGGCGGCCAGAGCCGACGGCGACGTCTCAAAAAATGGTCTTATTGTCGCAATCGCAGATTACTCTGCGCAGCGGGATAAAATTTATGGCCTCTGCAAGGCACGCTCGTTGAAAGCGCGATTTGCCAAATCGTGTCTGCTCAGCAAGTTTCAAGGGAGCAGACGGTGTAGCAGTGCATTAGTGTGCACCGACGTCTCTCGCTTTCGCAAAGCCCGGGAACGTCCGGAAAATCCACTCGACTATTCGAAAGATCGAATAGTAGATATTTGACTTGCAAATCGAATTATTCATGGAGGTACTATTCGATTCGTATTCAAATATTCGAGTATTCGCATGCCGTTAGTATTTTGTGCCAAGGTTGACCTGCATAAAGCACAGCACTCACCTTCCTCTTTCCTCCAGCAGAGAGCAGGGACACTGCAAGACATTCAAAATAAAGCATCACCTGCTATACCCCCCCAAGAGGCACAAAATAAGAACACACAGCTCTCCTTAAATTCGACGAAGTTATTCACTTTAACATGTGGTCCCTGCCAAGTGCTATTTGATAGAATGTATCCTCTTGTTTACCTTACAACACTGGTACCCTGGATGCTTGCAGCAACAGCTGTTAAAAGGTATAACATAAAAAATATTGCCGACCGAAGAGCTAGGGCACTTGCTCTATTCACTGAGCATAACACCTTTTTCAGGGGTGACGCCCCTTAGGCGCTCGGGCTGTCAGCGTCTCATGTCGTCGTCATCGTAACTGTCGTGTCATGTAGTCACGGCACTAAAACAACGGGACACTTGTTTACACCTCGCGCTAGAATGTAACGCGTACTAAAAAACACCAACACTCGTTTATGCCTCGTGCTGGAACGCTTTGTAACGTGCACTAAAAAAACACCAAGACACTAGTTCACGCCTCGCGCTAAAACGCTTTGTGCTTCAAAGATACGAGACTTTTACAGCAAAGCCATATACCCGAATGCACTTAAGCACTGCATGCTTCGCCCCTCCCTCCCCAGGTTTCACATTAGTGGAGATGGCCTGGGATTTTTTTATTTACACTTTACGGCTATTGAGATCAATCCGCGTCCTCCCCAGAAACTTGCCATAAAAACCAAACGAACATTTTTCATTCTACCAATTTTCTTTCCCTTGCAACATAGTAACCACTGGGCTTTGATCCAGAAAACCTTTTGGTGTCCCTTTGATAAGGGAAGCATGCATGTGCACATTGTAGTGCCTCTGCTTCTAGTTGAACTTTTGGATTGTAATGTCCCTAACGGCCTTTTTTTTTTAACCCCTTAAGTAACCGTCCTCAGGGCTACATTGGTAATTGCATTTCTCATGTGTGCATATTGTAACAAAACCTCATTTGTACACCTCTCCATAGCTCCTAAAAAAAAACAAAAAAAAAACAGCAATTTAAATTAAGGGGAGACGTGGGTCTTGAAATGAACTTTTTTATTAATTGGTCTGTGATAATGAAAATCACTGTGCATATGTGTTTTGTCTTCCTCATTTCAAATATGTAATTAGTTTTCAAGTGGTAGAATTATTTTTTGAGTTATAAAGAAAACACTGGAGCCTAATTAAGTAATTTCTTACGGGCCTTTAAGGAACTTTTTATTCAATTTTTTTTTAAATAAATGGTATGGATGTGTAGCTTAAGACCTGCCATGCATGCTGAAGCTATTTATATTCCTGTAAAGATAGTTGATTGGATAGAATTAATCTAATTATGCCAAGTACAGTTTTCTGAAAACTTATTGACCTCTAATTATTACTCATAACATTTATTTGAGGCAAAATGAGCCAATTAAAATAGCTTCAGCATGCAGTTCATTTTATCCCGAATTCAACGGTATAACACTCGTAGAAATCCCTTGAAAAAAACTACCTCAAAACCCCTGTAAGGCTAGGCACATATGCAAAAAAAGGGAAGCTGAGAAAATCGCAGTTGAAGGTTTACTACAAGTGACAGTTTTATCTATTGAGCATATGAAAAAAAGAAAGGTTCTAGAATGTAGCTCGCGTTTCGCTCAACACGAGCATACCAAGTTTGCTGAAATTAGTTGGTGGGAAAATTATGAAATCCTCTGTCTACAGATGGCACCTGGCAGAAAAACTGAACAAAAGCAAAGCCAGAACGTTGCTTCAATTTTTATGCTGTTGGCATCGCGCCGTCTCTCTTTGGTGACTAGGGCTGAGGTGCCGAGCGTGCACCACAGTTGTAAACGCTATTTTGTTATGTTACTGCTTCATTTGTAGCAATCAAATCGGATTTGCATCGCGTGAAGTGAGTTGCAGCGAAGGGGCTGGTAACGGAATGCCCGCCACTGTTCTGTAACGTGCACGCGCTTGCCTAGGTGGGATAACCACGTTTTCGGTTTAATCTACTCGTATATCACGTCACCAACGCACATTGTGCACAGTGTGAACATTTATAATTCTCAAATCGCTCATCTATATGGCAACCTGCCGACGAGGAAGCGCGCGCCGGAATGCGGGCCGAACCGCCGCAGCATCGTTGATAACAGAATGAACACACTTCCCTTGCGACGTCGGCATGCGGCATCCTCCACTTTATCATTTCTTTACTTTCTATTTGCTGCTGATCGAAAGATAGACGCACCTTAGTGCCCCCGCAGGCGTAATCATATCGCTACGCTATCGTCTCGGCAGCCCGCGCGGGCGCTAAGCCTACCTCAGTCTCGGCGCCGTTCTCGCGATAAGTCGTCGTCACAGGAGCAGAAAATCGTATTTCAGGCGCTCTTAATAATGCCTGTTCTTCCTTTCGATTATCGATAGACATCTTTACTTTATTTTTACGCCATGCGGGGCTTTTGCCGGTCTTCGCATAGACGAATACATGAGCCGTTGCCCTGTGATGGAAGTGCCGAGCAGACGACCCACGGCGCCCAGCCAATGAGGTTGCGCCCTGCGGTCACGTGCAGTCAGTAACCAATTAGGCGGCGCGATCCGTCTCTTTTCTACCCCGGTTTTACTCGCAACCAACGGACGAAACGGAGTTGTTCTGGCGGGGAATTGAAAACGAAAAGACGCGCTTTCGAATGAGACCAAGATGGACGCCGTGGCGCATGTAGAACCCGAGGGGCGAGTCGTCGAAAAAATGCTATTTTCGCGTCGAATCTTGGCCGATTTTAGCGGGCGTCGGTGCTATAAATTGATATTATGGCTCAAATACGTACTCCTGGGTCTGGATATTTTGCTAACCGGTAGAAAAATAGCTCTACTTTCCGGAAATGGCGATTTCTAAAAATCGATTTTTTTGGCCAAATTTCGGGATTCCAAGACCCGCGTCTCCCCTTAAGTAGCCCAAAGAAGCAGACCCCAAACAGTGTGCACACAGATGTATACCGGTGCAATGTGAGAACACACATGTGCACTGTATTTACAATGAAAGCTCAATCACAGAAATCCATAATGCAACTAGTTGCTCAATGTGCACATGTCCACACAGAATGTTGTTAAGTGACATTTCTTTTTGTTGGGGTTGTGCTGCACCTTCTATCTACAATTCCCCGAAGCAGCTATCAACAGAGGTTGTGGTTTCAAGAAGAAAAAATAGCATACTAAGCGTTAATCGTGACAAAGGTTTGTTCAGAAGAAAGGAAACTTGCGGTAAATGGACATTGGAATTGCTCACTGTGAACACTAGTTGTCATTGGCACAAGCATGACAAACCAGAAACCGGGCAACTGTCACCATTCCATTGCCCTGTTCAAGCAAGAAATTGACTAGGTATCTTCCCCAAACAAGTTCATGCCTAAGTTTGCACCACCACCCAATTTCTGGCTAGTCATGGGAGTGCCGATAAAAATGAGAACGGGCAGTGAGCATTCCCACGTACTTCAATGAGCTTTATATAAACCAAAGAAATCTTCAATGTGTTCCCACATTTTCCCAGCCCCATTTGTCTGCTTTGAGCTAGAAAGAGTCACGAGTCGGATGCACGCACGAAGGGCGGCTGGAATTGCGAGCAGCGATGGCAGGAGGGGTGGGGGCAAAGCACCCACCGTCGATCTTGGTGCAGGGCCCGTGCACGATGGCGAACGTGTCCAGCTGCAGGAAGTTGGACACCCGCAGGAATGCCTTGGGCAGCTCCGTCTCCAGGGCAGAGCCCTCCTCCGAGCCCCGGCCCCCGCTTCCGGCGGACGGCGCAGAACCTGGGCCAGTCGAGGCAGAAGCGGTGCCGCCGGTTCCCGACTGGCCCAGCGGAGTGGAGGCCCGCCCCAAGGGGGTGGCTGCGCCTCCGACCGCGGCCCCGGCAGCCACGCCGCCACTGCCGACGGCCGAGGTGGCAACAGGGTCCTCGTCCGGCAAGGCCTGTGGCTGCACCGTCAGCAGGTAGTAGGTGTGCACGATCTCCAGAGGGCTGCCGGGGCTCTCCTTCAGGTCCACCACCTGCAACAGCACACACGGGAGCCATGCCATTGAAACGAGAGCAATAGACGATGATGGGGAGAGGCATGTGCAGCCAGTTTTGCACACACACCAGAAAACAATGCATGCTCATGCGGTTCCATCGGGATCGAAACCAACCGCCAGGAAAACTAGCCTGGTCATTAAAGGGACACTAAAGACACAGCAGAAGTTCATTCGTATCAATGAATTAATAAGCCCAGACAACAACTATACAGGGTGTTGCAACAGTAAATGAGTGTCTGTACAACTTGTTCCTGAGCAAACCACTGCTTTTTGGTTGT
Source organism: Haemaphysalis longicornis (assembly GCF_048455015.1). NCBI lineage: Eukaryota > Metazoa > Arthropoda > Arachnida > Ixodida > Ixodidae > Haemaphysalis > Haemaphysalis longicornis. The sequence continues at coordinate 190,666,391 of NW_027526295.1, read as the reverse complement.
CAAGCGCCAGAACAACTCACTTCCGTCCCGATGACAGGCAGACGCAGTGGCCTTGCCCATTCCTTTAGTAATTATTTTTCTTAACTTTTTTACCCTCTGTTTCGTACATGCTCTGGATACCTAAGCTTATAGCTACAGGGGCAGTAGTGGGCTGGAACATTTTGGAGCAGCTCAGGAAGCAAGAAGAATGCTGCTTTAGAGCAGCTTTGGAACAGTAAAAGGGTAGTTTTGGAACAACTTTGGAACCGCAAAAGGCAAATTTTGGAGCAGTGTAAGCCCTCATTCACACAGCCATCACCTTCTCCGTCACGGCACTGTCACATCAACAAGCCGCGACGGAGCCGTAAACGGAGTAGCACTCGTACTGGAGCTCTCGGACAGAGTACAGGGTCGTCTGCCCAGTGATTAGTTTAGCCTAGAATTGAGCGTGCTTAATTTGAAAAGTAAAGAAAATGGCTTGTGCTCACTTTTCGCTAAATTTAGCCGTAAAAATTTGTTTTCTGATTAGCTGGTTTACCTCGAGGCATGGTCCCGTCGCGTTGACGGGACAGAAACGTGGGAACGTTTCTGTAGAGGCATGGTCAGAAAATCAGCTCAGTGGGAACGCCTTATTGTACAGCCCTACGCTTTGCGCCTGCATTTCTTCATTTCTTCACCTCTCCCCTTCTCCTCAGCATCGCGCTCTTTGCGTGCTGGTAAAAAAAACAGATAACCATTGGTATGTTTGTTATCTGACTAAACATGACGTTACTGCGCGTCACTCTTTTTTCTAAACATTGTATTATGCTGCCAATGATGCTGAAATATACCGTGCTATTTTTCTTGCCCTTCCGTGCTGTGTTGGGGCAGATTTCGCCTCAACAAATTTTCGCTTCAACGAATTTTTTTGCACATCCCGTCAATTTCGTTGTAGTGGGATTCGACTGTAATGCGTATCATTCTTATGCCGTACCATTCTTATGCCACTTAAACAGAGGCATGCCTGCCAGGACCGAGCCAATGGGGCACCCACCACGTAGTAGTTCTGGTGCTTGCAGAGCTTGATGTATAGTGTGTGCGGGCCCAGCTTGCTGGCAGGATGGTTCCGGGGCACCACCAGTGGAAGGGTCGGACTGGTCAGCACGGGCAGGTGTTGCAACGTCTTCTCACAGCGCTTGACAGTCATCCAGAACCTGCCGCAAACGCAGATATCAGATGGGAGAAACGAAGAAGCAAGGAGAGGATGGTTAGATACATGCACAAATGCTGCACCTGCCAAATAGACTTTTTCTTAACCCTTTGAGGGTCACGGCCGTACATGTACGACATCCGCAAACACTTTCAAAATGGTCAATGACGTACATGTACGGCATCGCTTGTATCTTTAAAAAGCGCGCCTTTTTCGCCAACGTCTCATGCATGGCATGTGCTGCCACACGTCGGAAATACGTCAAATTTTTTCTTGCGCCGATGGCTCTTCTTCTTCTTCTTTTTTTTTTTTTTATGATTTACTTCAGCAGCGCGCCGGCTATCGCTTGCGCATCCGCTAACGAGGGGGCGCGCTGGGTATCGCCCACCGGGTACCCGGGCGCCTCTTGCTTCTTGCGCCTGCCACAGACCAAGGTCGCCTGCGAAACTGATGAGGCTCATTTCTCTCTTTTTTTTTTGTATTTTATGAGCGGTGTGCCGTCTACTGCTCCCGCATCCGGCCGCGCGCGCCGGCGCGTGCCGGCGGGCGCGCAGCGGCTGGTTTCGGTATCGTCCTTCGGGCGCTTCCCGCTTTTTGCGCCTGCGAAACTGATGTCTGGTTCACTCAAAAGGTGCTGGCTTGTTACTCTCCCATTTTTATTTAGAATTTTTCTTGTGTAACGCCATAATAAACCACATGTATGTAACAACACAAATGATTTTTTTGTCACTTTACGGCCACCCAAAAAAATTTTGATTATTTTTTCTCGATGTAGATTTGTTCATAGAATTTAAATCCGCAATAAAAAACAATTGACCCTGGGGGGACGCATTTGGTGAAAAAATTCGACCCTCAAAGGGTTAATTTGTAAGTGTTCACCTACTCAGTGTATGAGCGCGAATCCAGGTCTGGCCACTGATAGTTTTAATTTCCCGCTGATTTCTTTTAGATGCAGAGCACCTTAGGGCCGTGACTTGTCGTCGTAGCTCGCTCACTGGACCCAAGTAAAGCTGGCGTTCCGGCATAGCCGCTGTTGTCGCGATGTAACCCAGAGGCTTCAAAAGCCAAGCGGTTAATATAGTCATAACCGCTCGAAGCTCGCGAACCGCTGGCGCTTGTCATACGTCTCCCTGTTGTTTAGCGCAAAGAAAACTGCAGGTAGATTTGAGGCAAAATATATGTAATTAACCTGGAGCGCCCGCGTTCATTTAGTTAGGAACGCTTGTTGGGTTGGTTTTTTACGATAGCAAGCGAAAAAAAGTGGCAGTACAACGCTGCCACGAGCCGGAAGAAAAGCAAGCACGAAAAAAAACAAAACTCCCACCGGCGCAGTTTCAGGCAGGGGGCGCACGAGCACTGCGACGGCGGGAAATTTGAATTGCATTGGGTGAGTGCAGTGAGCGGATAACGGCGCTACAGCCCATTACGGCGGATCACTCAGTTCTCTGCACTTCCGATAGCTTTTACACCGAGCGGAACAGCTTTAATTTTTCTGTTTTTGTTTTTTCCCATTTTGCTAGCAGCTTCCACAGCTGTAGGTGCCACTCGCCACATCACTTCTCCGTCCTCCCAACATAGATGATTCAGGGGCAAAGAGAATACTCCATTGCACACACTGACTCCTCCACGTACAAGAGTGAAATGCCATGTCACTCTTGGGCGCCTGACCGTGCACTGTTTGTCAGCCGGCTGCGACTGAAGTGTAGGTAGAAAAGGCAGACGGTCACTCACTTGAGATCGATGAGAAGGCTGTCCAGCTTGGTGGCATCCTTGTTGAGTGCCTCCTGGATTTCCCCAATCATGGGGGGATCTTGTTTGTGTGCAGTAGAGGGTGGTGAATCAAGGAAGGAGGGGGGGGGGGGGATGAAAGAACAGAGCACAACATGATAAGTCCACTGAAAACCTTTCCTTGCCAAACGCCTAGAATGAGCTTTCCGTTTTTTTTTTGTTTTTGTTTTTTTTAAGCAAAGCACACCCCTGGCAGCAGACTGGCACGCAATACTAGTCGGTTTTCGCAACAGTACAACACTGGAAGATGATGACTGCGCGATCACAGACAGTCAACTAAACGGTTGAGTAGCCCATAAAATAGTTGCAACACCGTTCATAATGCATCAAGTTTTGAAGCAAGGTTTGGTAGGCCCTCCTGACCCTTTACAGTTCTGCTTTTTTTTTTTTTCTTCAAGCTATATTCCAACCTCTTTTTAACACACTACAGAAACCCACTCTGCCGCTTAACTCTTTTATTACGGCGGAAAAACGGCCGATTTTGAGTGCTTCCACGAAATGTTTTTTTTTTTCACTTGAACTGCTGGACACACTTAGCCTTGCTATGCATGAAATTGTAGCTTATAGATTGCTCTTCCAAACACAAAGCAGCAGTTTTGTTAAAAATACAATTACTTATAGTTTATTCGTCAAGTAATCAGAAAAAAGCCCCCAAGAAAAGTATACGAAAAACACAAATTGGCAATTTTACCGAGACTAAAAATTATTTCAGGAATTTTAAGATATACAAATTGTTCCTACGTTTCTTGGCTATGATTCAATATATAAATCAACAGTGTACACCACGTTTTCGATTTTTGAGGGCCCGTCAACCTAGCGGAACTGACAGCTGTACCACGCCGCGAAGGCACTCAAGGGTGAGTGAGTCGCTGTAAAATGCGCATCCAAGTATACTCTTTTGTGTTCTCGCACAAAATCTTTATCAGTTCGGTGGTAAAAAACAAGAAAAAAAATCCAGCGCTATCGAGAAGCGTCGCACCTGAACCCTGCCGCGCTAATCTGACACGAGCGCCAGGTTATCTTGAAGGTAATAGCGTGATATGGCGCGGTGCATTTGACAAAATATTCTGGCCGTACGTTGTCGATACCCTAAACACAAAATCAAAACCGCAGTCGTCAGATAAGAAGCACGTTTTGTTTATAAATACAACCTGGAGTCACAACGAAATTATCTGCCAGCGCTTGTTGAAGTGCGAGGCACCTGAACCGGAGCTTCGTCGTCCGAACTGAAATCTGAAGATTCCACATCATTGCTTGACCCCTCACTGATGCTGGAATCAGAAAAATCGACAGTAGGAGCTGCGAAGTGCTTGCTACAGCAGTCCGACTGTGCGGAAAGCGGCGCGAACCCGACGCCATTTTGTCTCCTGCTCCCCTCTACCTTCGGTTCAAATTTCTCTTGCTACACCGCTACCACACGAGGCACATAAACAAACGAAACCGAAATTGAAAGAGAAGTTGCCAATGAACACACCAGATGGCGATAGTTGTCTGTGGAGCGCGGGTTTCAGATTTTGTGGGAGATTTGAAATCATCGGACGCCGGCTTCCGATTGCCTATGGCGCCGTAGTGAAAGAGTTATTAAGTAACCTTGAACCTTCGAACATGGAAGTAGCATGCTTGTATCATTTTGAACTGGTGGCCTGTGCACAGAAAATGCCCCATCTAGTGTCAAGCTACAAGCTCACGTGCCTTTATCTTATTGCTGCAATAAAAGAAAAAAGTTCCCATGGTTAACGCAGAGTGTAACCCTAAAACACACCACTCTGAAATGTGCAAGTGCACTGGTGTGCCACGATGGAACACTGGTAAGTGTTCTATCCTTGCTTGACCTCGCTTGCTACTTTTCTTTTTATGGCTTGCGATTGGTATTCAGCTCTTCCTTTCTTATCCATCTTCATGTGTGGCTCACTAGCAGTGCACCACTGCCAATGCGCTGCTTCGGTGCACATGGCCTTACTTACTTGCGGTACATTACGCTGCATTCCCGGCCTGTACGAGCCAAGCCAAGTAAAGCCGTCATTAACCAAGTTCCTCAAGTCCGTATCTATGCCATAGTGCGGCATCAACACCTTTCTTTTGACACAGAGCAAGCTAGAGATGGCAGGCAAAGTCTACAAAAGGGGGCCACCTACTGTACTGCGGCACAAAGGCCAAGAAGTATCCGGTGTGGGTGTCCACTGTGACCAGCAGGTGCTCCGACTGCATGCAGGGCTGAAGGAGGGGAACCTGAAGCATGGCCGGAGAGCCCTGGATTGCACCTGGGGAGAAGCAGAGAGGGAGAGTCAGGGATTTATACACACCCCCCCAACACCCCCCCAGAAGAAAAGATTCCACAACCACAAGCACCCTGCCTAGGGATTTATACAACACCCCCCCAAATATCCCACCAACACCTCCCCAAATATCCCACCGACACCCCCCCAAAATCGAAATTCTGCATAAACCCCTGGGGAGAGTGCGCGCACCGCTATCAGGAACACGCCAAGCCTTACAACATGTCTTCAATCATCTAAAACATTTGACTAACTTGTAACAGTATAAACATTCTTACGACCGAAGCCCAAACAAGTTGCCAGGTATATATATACTATGTGAGCCAAGCAAGCAGGCAGGATTGAATGGAAGGAAGCAGGACCGATTTTCTTGACGCACTCAGCCCTTCTCACGGAACTTTAATTAAGCTCCACAAATCCATTTCGACTCCCTTTACCAAGCAGGCTGCAATCGGCGGTAACCACCCTCTCCCCAAACACACGTGGCAGCAGTCTTTCAACATTGAGACTGCTCAGCACGACTCTGGGCGGCACTCATGGGCAGTGCCAGACAAGCTTTCTCTCTCGAGTTGAGAGATGGCCATAGAACGCACTGCTATGTAAGAGCTGATAGCTGGTTGCCGTACATGTGAGCTAGCCCGTTCATTTGTAACTACAGTGGAACCCCGATGGTACAGCCCCCAGTCTCGCGATAACCCGCTTCTTACGACAGGTCACCATGGTCCCGGCAAACTCCCCCTTCAAACAATGCATTAAAACACTGATTACCTATACCATGCTCTGGTGCACGTGGTCCGCTTCATACAACGGACCGTGGCAGGGATAAACCGGTGCTTTTCTCATCTTTCACACCCCTTCACCACCTCTTCTTGACCTTTGTTTATTCTTAACCCCAGTTTGACGATTGTTGATGTGCAGAGGTCTGCAGGTGGGCCAGACCACTAGCTGAACAGACGCAAGCAAGCAGGCGAGTATTGGTGGGCGGGAGCTAACCTTCAATGTCCCCACGCAGAATCAGGACACCAAAGCACCAGCTGCAGGCAGCCAGCGGACCACGAATACAAAGCTCCCATAGAGCCAACGAACATGACAGTTCAATGTCCCCACGCAGAATCAGGACACCAAAGCACCAACTGCAGGCAGCCAGCGGGCCACGAATACAAAGCTCCCATAGAGCCAACGAACATGACGGAAGATAAGACGCAACCCCACGGCAGTGACCGAACACCCACTTTTCTTGCCCGCCCAATCCAAGTTTCTTCCTTTCACGATGTTCTCTCCCCCCCCATCTCGTTTATTTGTGTCCTTCAATGCAGCGGCGCTGTTGTTCCGTTCCTTTCTTTCTCGCCTTTTTTCCATCACCGCCTCGTACTAGCGTTCGTTTCGCTTGGCCTCGGCAGTTTCACTCTTGGCTTTTCCCTTCTCAATTTACTCGGCCGCGTGGCTGCGTTGGCCTTCCCAGGCTGTGCCACGCCGAACGATGAAGCATACGGAGAATGAAGAGGGCACTGTACAAATAAAGCACTTATATACTTCACTTTGCATTTGATTTAGTCTTCTGCTGGTGAGCGCCATTTACATACACGGGGTTCTGAGTGACTTATATTGCTCGTCGAGTTTAGCTCAGCAATACGATCACAGCTCTCCTGTGACATCAGGCTTGCACCGCAGTGCAAGCTGGCTTTGATTATTTATTTATTTTTATTTTTTAGAAACGCTGTATTTTAGCTTACTTAAAGGCCAACTGCAACGAAATTTTCGGCTCCTTAAATGCACTATTTTCCTGTAGTATAACCTTAAAAATTGCTACCTGTAAAATTTGGAGGCCCAAATGTGCTTCGCTGCATCGTAAACGAAGATCAAAAATGCTCTTTTCAAACCGAAACTGGAAAACAAGGGCGGCCATTACGGACGGCCGGAAGTGACGTTACACTCAGGAATCGAGTGGGCGCAGCCGGCGAATTTTCCCACAGCTGCCTGCGAGAAGACGGCACGCATTCGATGTGTTTCTGGTCGTCTGTTGCTTCATACATTTAAAACATGCGGGAAAATGGGTTGGGAAGTTTGTGCAACCATTATTCCTTCGTTGTGAGCTGCTGAGACGACGTCCGGTAAAACGAAAACACGGGCATCGCGAGACGTCATGCCGAAGCTGGGTGCACAAAAGGCAGTGTTGAGCGGTAGATGGGCGCCGGCACAGCTAATATGCCCTGTGCTGAACGAACCATCCTGTGTTTGTGAGAGAAAAGAAAAAAAGAAGTCTATCGTGGGAGGAAAGTGTCGAAACATGCCGGCTAGAGTGTAAGAATTCGGTTTCAGCGCATGTTGTGAAAGTTCAAATCCAGAATTTCATTATTTTTGTTTACACGGGCAGTTTTGTTCCTGTTAGCAGGATGCCCGCGCCAAATCATTAGATAATGATACCACGCAGCGACGAAAGCACTGCAGTGTCTTCACTCGTGAAGCAGTGACCTTCCCCGAGGCTCAGTACTGCGAAATGTGGCCTTGTTTTTTGTTTTTCTAACTGGCGAGAGAAATGTTGCCAAAAGCGGCTAGTATTTATTTGTTTTTTGACGAAGTTGTTTGATCTAAATCGATTCCGTGTAGTGCGGCGCGTGCTGTACTCGTCCGCGCCCCGACCGGCGCGATAACAGCAATAACAGTGACAACAACGTATAACCTCGCGTCGGCGCAGAGCTCTTCGATGGCGTCAGCGTACTCGCGCTCTCGAAAAGTCGACCGGCCGATCGTGCAGTGGGCCGCACAGCTAGCTGCTGTACTCGATCACGCTCCGCGACCGGCCGCGACAACAGCGTATCGTCTCGCGCCGGCCGTTCTGCTCGTAGAAACGCCCGGCCGCGAGCTTGAAGTGCGCCGCACAGCCGCCGCAGTCGTTCGCGCGCCGACGCACCAAGCGGCCGCGACAACAGCGTACCGCCTCACGTAGGCCGTACACGCGTTCCGCGTGCTCGTCGAGTCGACCGAGAGCCTGCTGCTGCCGTCGCGACCACGAAATCGGCCGTTGTGCTACTGCCGTATTCGCTCTAGACCGGCCCCGGCACTTTCGAATTTGCTCTTTATGTATCAGCAACCCAGAGTTTCTTCAGCTTCTCGCATTACGGAAACGCGTGAAAGCAATTATTCTTGCAAGAGGCACGAATTACACTGCTCACTCGCGTGAAGCCGCACATAAAAGGGCTACTGAGGAGAGGCGACGGCCGCACGGGAGTCCTGACTGGCACGTCACATCCGGAAGTCCGCCGCAGTGGCGGCAAGTTGCGGCGACACTCTGCTAGGTGCTGCCTCGGCTGAAGTGGTGTGTTTTCGAACGGTTTTAATAAAAAAACTGCACGTTTTTGGAGTTTAAAATTAGGTCACAGGGGACTTTAGAGGTGCATACCACACATTGAAGCAGAATTTAGGGTAGGTAAATTTTCGTTGCAGTTGGCCTTTAAGGTTCACAAATTATGCGAGAACGCGCTCTATACATAGTAGTATAAGTAAGTTCTTAACCCACCTGTCACGTGAGACAGTCTACTAGGCCGGCATTTACCCGTACCCCGACCATACAACATTTCGGCCATACGATGCTTTCGCGTGGTCCCTTGAAAGTCGTATTATCGGGGTTCCACTGTAGGACAGAAGTCTGCACATCTGGTATAGCTTCAGCCACAAGGAACGTTTGGGAGCTCTCTGGAACAAGACGTCTCCTTCTTACAAGTGGGCCCAAGACGGGCACTCACATTCCGTGGAGGTCCCCAGGAAGCCCTTGAGCCGGTCTCGGAGATCGGACAGGCGCTGCTTTGTCCGGATGTGGATAGTCTGGATGAGAAGCTTCTCCACCGACAAGAACTCCGACTGTAAAAACGACATCAAAACGTGTAAATATACCACATAAGCTACCAAACACTCCACAGTCGCCGTTAGGGCACAGAGCTTCTGCAGTCAGGTGCACTTTATCGTATTAAGGTGTCAGCGAATGGGTGGCACATTTTTCATAAACAGCGCAACAGACAAGCAATACAGTTGAACCCCTTTATAAGAGACACGTACCGGGGAGCAGTTTCTGTCTCTTATACGAGATGTCTCTTATAAGCAGGGAACCATGTTTTCACTTACTAATCAGACCCTAGTTCAATGTGGGCACCGTATGACTAAAATAAGCTTAAAAGAACGCTAAAGCATGTTGCAAAAGATTCATTCTAATTTACTTTTGGCCCCCAGAATTTATGAAACAGTTCTGAATCTTTGTTTGCTTTTTGACTGTATTTACACTGTTTTTAAACAACCTATTTACAAGCTTTTTTCCTTTCCCTGTTTGTGGAAGATGAATCGTAGATGTTGAATTCACAAGCCTGATGAATAGCCAGAGCGCACAGCTTCTTCCAGTCTGTGCTGTGGTTATTCATCACGCTTATAGGACTCAACATTTGCGATGCTTCATGATTGGGAGATACGAGAGTGGGAGAGCCCACATGTGCGGTCGCGCTCCATCCAATGGATGGCAGTAAGCTTCCACCGCTTCTGTAAGTTGCATTTCCATTGCCAGGGCTTCTCATCGTCATTTCATAGCTGACTGACCCACTGTGTGTTTGCTGAAGTTATAATAAATAGCGACTGCAGGAGTCTGTCGTCCACCTGTGTTTCCACAATGGAAGCAACTGCAATTAGTAACTGGTGGCACTGCATCTGAAGTTAAAATGTCTGTTACAAGCGAGGTTGATGATTAAAGTTCAAGGATGACTTGTCCCTTATAACCAACTGTCTTCTACATCCGATGTCTGCTATAAAAGAGGTCAATTTAATGGGAAAGATTGGGCAGCCAACCATGTGGCTGAATAGTGTCTCTTATACCCATTTGTCTCTTACATCCATGTCTCTTATAACGAGGTTCAACTGTAATTCACTCGGATGGCCGACCAAAGGCAAGGAGTATCCAGTGGTGAAGCAGTGCAGATCAGCTCAGAGCCACTTAAAGGTCAATTCCCAGATAGTCAACAGCCTATCAATTCTTACAAGGCTCCTTCCCCACATCCCCACCTGCTTACAACCACAGCTCCCCCCCCCGAATGACCTGGTTGTTGGCCAATCCCCCTTGCCCACCTTGATGGCCTGGTCGGCCCAGACGGCGTCCCTGTGTGGCAGCGTCGGGTTGTGAGCCACCCGCAGAGGCTTCCCGGGGTCCACTGGATCCACATGGATGTTCAGCTGGTACGCCTGCCGCTCCTTTGACATCTGGTCCCTGGGAAGGGGAGGACAACGTCCACGGGGTCCCCCACAATGTCCACAGGAGCTCGCACGGATAGCAGACGCAAATGTCTGCACCTCCATCAGCTAGTCTTATTATAGCAAAACTGGCACACAATTATTCTCACCCTGCATCCCGTCCACACAAACAAGCATGCTTGCACACACAACTTGCAACCTCCTGGGCCTTTACCCACCCACAAAAGCACATTTCGAGTTCCATTCAATGGTATGAATAGGCAGTGAACGATTTCATGGAATCAAGAACAGCATAGCGGATGCTCGGTACACTTTTTAAGGATTTGTCAAGAACAGCATAGCGGATGCTCGATGCACTTATTAAGAATTTGCTTTTTGCCGACTGAATTCTTTTCTTATGTGGCTGCCCCGTACAAGCTATTCAATGAAATAAATACTGTGAGCTCAAATTTGGCAATGAATGTTGAAGATTATGAAATGTTGACAATAAACGATAAAGCACGCCCCTTTCCTGCCCTCTCACAAAAAAAGCTGTAGGGGCATTTAAAGTGTTGCATGCTGATCTGTGTCGGTGCTGGTATGCACAACCAGCTTTGGTGCTGCGAACTGCATCACTGTCAACACGGTTCTCGCGTCAGTACTCCCCAACAGTACTCATATGAGCACTCCTCTATTCGGGACACGCTGCCACTGAAACTTACTATGCCAGATTCAGCTTACATCAAATTAATGTGGCACCTGGAGCATGGCGGTAATACCGTTTAGCTTTCAGCTACAGGAAGTGCATTTTTCAAGGCCACTAAATACAAGTCCTCCAATGTGCATGGGCCCATCAAATTATCCTAAGGAGTCTTGGTAATCCCAAAGCCCCACAACGGCACGCATCTCCGACTAGGGAGTCGATTAGGCAGGCTAAGCAGCAGACTTCTCCGAGAAATGTTCCTAGTGAGATGGCACAGTTTTATTACACGTCCCTTTGGCTACAACAGCATCATCGTCATCATCCTTCTCCATTCCACTGCTTGCGTGTGTCTATAAGCCACTATATACTCTTTCCCTAGCAGAAGCACTTGCATGCTTGTGTGACAAATACCGCTCACATGAATGCAACTTTCAGGCCCAGACCACACTGACATACTGAAACACTTGCCCTGCAAAACTAAAAAAACATAAGGAAGAAATATAACTTAACTTACCTCCAGTATTGAAGCACCAGATTCTGGCCGGCCCTGTACTCCTCAACGCGGACGAAATCGCCCAATCGTTCTCGGCACAGCCGCACCAACTGATTCGAAATAAGAATTAGAAAAGGGGGCAAAAATTAAACACGAGACAGGCGACACAAACACTGTGCAATACAGCAGAGAAAGAAAAGGCCCAAACTGACATAGTATTATAATAGTTCCCATCGACTGCTTCAGGCTTGGTATGAACTTGAGTGCAAGGCATCACACAAAAACTCGATTTGTGCTATTCCTCCCAGCTTCGATTAGACAACCTCCTCTGATGCCTGCCAATGAGGATGTGTGCTGAGTTAGCATCAAAGTTTAATGTAATATTTCCCTTTTTTCTTCAAACATGAAGTGTTTCAATGGCTTTCCAACTGAAAACTTCAAATATTTGTTCCTCACTCATGTCTAGAAGCAGAAATAATTTAAATAATTGAAATTTGGTAAAGTGCAGAGCTATATAAGCATCCCAATGCTATTAACTCTTTCGGGACCGCCGGAAAAAGTGGTGAAAAAGGGAGGTCTCGGTACAAATTTTTTTCTACATAAAGCAAAGGCACCATCCTGCCTTAGCATATACCAAAATGCAGCTAATTATATGTTCTTTTACATACAATACCAAGTTTTACTTCAACACTGACAATAGAACCATGAAAAAATCTGAAACTAAGAACTTCGTAAAAAAACTACAGAAAAAGATAGAAAGAAGCGTAAATATAAAAATATTGAAAAAGAATAAAATTATTTCAGGATATACAAAATCTAACACAGTGCTTTGTTTCTTCATTGAAAAAGTTTGATGCGGCTAGGTGTAACTGGTTTTTTGTTTTGTGTGTGATCTCTTTGGCACTAGGGCCATGGCTACGTCGTCGCCCAGGTACACGCCGGGCTCTTGTCTCGGCGAAAACTTGATCCGTTTCTGCGCTGGTGGCAGGAGATCACCACCATAGGTAGTTAACACCCTAGCGAGTAAATATAAACCAGACAGAACATAGTTCGAGCGCACATACCTACTCCAGGGCCAATTGAAACCGAAACCAACACCCACCTTTGAGCGCGATTTGATGTTCCAGGCTGATCGACGCATGAATCCTCACTCGAGCTGAAATCCGATCCCTAAAGCCGCATTTCGACTCTTCACTGCCACTCTCATCGTTAAAATCCACAGTAGAAGGCGAATATATGCGAGCCGAGACGAGGCGGATTTCTTATCGCGCTCGCACGAGTATGACGCCATGTTTGTTTACATTCGAAACCACTGCCCGTCAGAATAAAATATCTGACGCGTTGCCGCCTGGCGATAAAAAAAGAAACTTCACAAAAGAGAAAACTCCAGTTTTCAAACTATCTCCTAGATGTCGCTAGGTGTTCCTTCGAGCGAAAATTTGTATTCTGCAGGCTCGCGAAACCATCGATCATATGTGATCGATGGCCTATGGAGCGGTCCCGAAAGAGTTAATGTGATGCTAACACATTCAAGAACAGGTAAACAACAAGTTAAATGTTTGTTACCTGCAAAGCATCATCGCAGCATTACTCTTAAGCCCAGCCCACACTGTTGTTCATACACGCAAGAATGGTAACCCAAAAATGGTATGCCGAACTTCTACTGAAAATAGGCCATGTAGGCTGCAACAAGCCTTTAGCTACAGCAGACTCCCAATTATTCGAACTGAAGAAGACCCCAGGATTATGTTTGAACTATTCAAAGTTTGAATTATCAGAAGTTACTTAAATATGACTTGGGGAAACATGCCTACTTGTGTTGTAATGAAACAGTCCCATATATCTAATAATACAACATTCACACACGATACTAAAATGCCATTTCCACTTCGAAAAAAAAAAAATAACATGAATGGATGACTGCTTTGCCTTTGCATGAGTTAAAAAAAAAAAAAGAAGTTTTTGATGCTAGTGCCTTGTTACTTTTCTTTCTTTCTTCCTCAATCCATATGCAGTTGTTGGCGCACACAGTTCCACTTTGATGTGTGTATGCAGGTAATCGGCTTTATTGGTTGATTGATTGATTGATTATTAGGTTTTACGTGCCAACGCTACACAGGCGATGAGGCACGCCATATGGAGTGCTGCAGAATTTTGACCACCTAGGGATCTTTAACGTGTGCTGAAACATGCGTTTTCGCTTATTGCCTAAATCAGAAAAGCAGCCACCGCAGCCGGGAATCGAACCCGCGTCCTTGTCAACTTTATAGGTGACTGTTCCTGATATAAGGATGCAAATGTGCAGCCAGAAGTGGCAAATTCAGCATATGTTTTCTGGCTAGAACAAGCAAAAAGTACGGATTATAATTATAATTTAATTCACGCAATAGAGCAGTTTGAATGAAGTGGCCTTAAAATACATTGAAAACATAACTGGCGAACCAAAATTTTGAAATGTTTGAATAAACCGAAAGCTTGAATTACCCGAGTCTCGATTACCTCGAGTCTACTTTATTTGCACCAAGTTTGAAATAACTAACCATCATGTTGATGTTGCAAAAATGGAAAAAAAAAAAAAAAAGGTAGTGGCAACCCAGCACAAGTTGACAAACCCAAGACTCACCTGAGAATGAATAACCTCCAATTGTAGACTAAGGCAGAAAGAGTCTGAGGAAGATAAGTCAAGGCACACATTCCATTTGCTTGGTCTCGCATGTAAGTAGTAGTTTTTTTGGCACTTTTAAGGAATGTAAGAACCCCCCAGCTATCTTAACAGCTGGTTAAAATCAGGTAGAGGTAGTCTGGTGTCTTACAAAGTACACTTCACCTGTAGTGTGATAATGACAAACAATGCAAGGACCAACCTGCAAGAGCATGTATGTGTGTACAATAGTGAGAGGGTGGAGGGTTAGTGTACACTGTACTACCTCCCTTGAGATCTGGAGCAACAGACAGCCGATTTTTGTGGAGCAGTGTAGTATATGCTCTCCATGCCAAATGAAAAGGCATCACTTGAAACATGTTGAACCAAAGCGGTTTTCCCGATAGGGCCCTAGATCATTTCGAAACGAAATATTTAGATCTGCCAGCCATAAGTACACAGCGCAGTAACGTAACTTCAACTGTATGGGAGATGGAACGAGGTGTTTAAAAGCTTGCCCCCAGCTAGAAAAATAATATAATGCAGTACAGGATAGACCACTTATAATAACGTATGTCGTGGCAGCCGTGAAAATCCGCACTACAAACAAACAATGTACAAATCCAACCCCATCACAACCTTTCAGTTATTCTTAGTTTATGATCACTCAAACTAACAGCAATACGGTCTTTATGTCATCTGCTTTTTTTTTTTTTCCACATCAGACGCTGCTGCACAGTCTCACAGACCGCGAGCGTGGCTTTAACTTCGTTTGAGGAAGCCTGTCAGCATTTGCGTCTAGAAGAACTGACGCCGCAGGAAGAAAAGAAGACGGGCTTATGTCGGCGGGTCAACACGATAAGAACAGGAGCTGGCTTTTTTTTTTTTTTTTTACACCACCTGGCGTTCTTCCCGATGCCAAAAGCGGTTGCAACCAGCACAACGTACAGGTAGTGGAAACAACCGGCACTATCTCCAGTTGTTCGAAAAGGAAAAGGGCGGGTGCTTATCTGCACACCGTTCTAACAGAAACAACTTATCATATGAGGACGAGGGGGGGATGGTGATCTTTTGAGGTTTGCAAAGAGCAAGATCAGTTGTGGTGTCAGCTTGGTCATGGCTCATATTGAAGAGTGAATGGGAAAAGCTAAAACAAGGTTTTTGGAATTTAAAATGTTTAATTGCTTGGAAAAACTAAGTAAGCCTCCATAAGAGATCAGAATAGAAGACCCAGAAGGAACATCCGAAGCGGTGCGCGTCAGTGGGGCAACTTCCAAGCATGGGGTTCCCACGCCACAGTGAGCGTCGCAAAAAACCGCCCCCTCCGGGAACACCCATAGACATGCACACTCGCGTCGGGTGTGGCGGCGTCCTCCCCTCTCGAGGCGGCCGGGTGTCCTGACATGGCCGTTGCCATGCATTGCGTTCCTACAGTTTTCTGCGCGAGTTTCGGGCAGCAGTGGCAATGCTGACGAGTGGCTAAGTGCTTTGGGGTCGTTGGCTCCGTCGACCGCTGATGTGCACCCACGGTTCTCGCTCCTCGTTGTGAACAATTTCCGGGTAGGCTGAGAGCTGGCCCACAGTGGTTATCAGGTGAGTGCAAACGGAACACGCGAACTCAAAGGTGCCTATTAGTTCCTTTTCTGTGTCTCAGTGAAAGGAGAGCGGGCAGCATGCGCTGCGTAGGGTGGCTGATTCCGTCCCTTTTTTTTTCTTTCTTGCAACCCTAAGACGATGCCCCAGCTTCACTGGTCAATTGGCGAACCTGCCAAAACACCGCACTATAAACGATATTGTGCTTCAGGCAACCGTATTTAAAACGGTCTGGTTACACACTGAGTTCTATGGGAGGCAAACTGGTAATCACAAAAACCCGCGTTATATCTGGTCCTGCACTATGAGCAGTTACGTTATAAATTGTCTACACTATATCTCCTAGTTCTTTATGCAGTTTCTGAATAATGCATTGATACCAACACAGCCGCTTTTATACATACAGTAGTGTCATCTATAGATGCTACATGGAACCACCTTTCATACTTAATGCTAAAATTTAATGCTAAATTAAACTTATTCCCCATTTTATTTAGAAATTCCTGAAGGTTACCCTCTTATATAAAATGCTGGCTTTCGTATGAGCTAGAGGACACGCACTCCACAAAAATTGGTTGTCTGTCCCTTTAAAAAAACTTGCTGAGAGATGCATTGCTTATGATCTCATAAATAACACGGTTATTAGTGCAAGCAAAACGCAAACAAGAAACTGGACATATGACAGGTGCTGAAACATCAACTCGGGTAAGTTTATGAATAATTTTGTAGTTCCAAAATGCCTGCTTTGCAAATGACCCCCCCCCCTTCCAGAAAATAGAGATTCTAGGTATTGACACAGGCAGAACTTTGTTCCTCCCAAACACCCCATTAGCTGGAAAGCCTATACTCGGAGACAAATTTCTGTGGCAATACAAGGCTATGGAGCCAAACCTTGGCTTTTCGCTGCACACCTGGAAGTCGGTCAACAAAAATAATTGGCTGGAGGTAATCTCAGCGATTCCAGAATATACAGTTCTCATGTTTTAGACTTGGATTGATAATGCCACTAAATTGCTAGCCAGAATATATGAAACAGAGAGCATTTTTTTTTACATTTTTGGATATTTTTGGTATTGGCTGTCGCCGTTGGCGCTGCAATGGTTCCCTTCCGGAAAAAAAAAAATCAAGAAACGAAACATGGCATTTGTGCTGATGGCTTTCGACAGTTCGCCACTTCATTCCCCGCATAGGATTTGTAAAGCTTCGCTGTCTAAACAAACAAAGTGAGTGGTGTGCAAAGTGTACGCTCAAGTGATACTGATGCAACCAAGACTCTCCGCCGTTTTCGCAATTCATTCGGTTAGCCAGTTTCCCGCCGTAAGCAAGCGTGTGCGTAAGCACGTGTGCACGCTAGCTCTTTCGGTATACCGCGCCCGCGCTATGTCAGTATGCTGCCCATGCAGGTGGTGCTGCCCAGTTTCAAGGTCCGGAAGAGCTTACAAATCGGTGCATTCTACTGCAGCGCTTACAAAATTCACTTCTCTTCTGAATGATACAGAGTCCACGGTCAGTCCGAGTTCTCCAGTTCACGGCCGCTCGGGCGGCCGCGTCCACTCAAAGCATTGGCTTGTGTTTACAAACAAATGAAGAGTGTGAAAGGAGACGCCAATATGCCCGCATGCTCGGTGATCGTGGTTCAGCGCACTCAACCATGGAGCTCATGCGAAGAAATGAACTGTATCAAATGCGTATCGGTCACGTCAAAACTGAAACCGAAACCAGTTTCTTGGGAACTACTTTGGCGCAGTAACACAAAGCAGTTAACTTCCCCCTCTCCCTCCCCCCCACAGCTTTCGCTCCAATGCCACAGAAAGTTGTCCCCGAGTATAGACACCAGCCCTACTTTTACCAAGTGCCCACAATGCCCGCACACCTACTGCAGTCGGGACACACTTACCGGCTACTTTCAAATGGGTGCCGCACAAGCATCTACGGGGATACCATAGCCCTCGCTCATCAGTGAAGCCCCAAGGGGTCCTCATACAAAAAATCCAGAAACTCACTCTGAAGCCCTACTACAGCAAGCATATTAAACGGGTCAAAAGTGAGCGACAAAACCTGAGAAATCGTGTTGCCACCTTCAAAAAAGAACTGTTGGCAGTTTCTCAGCGCACCAGCCATGTCTGAATAGTCCTACGCATGCCTGTGATAAGAGGCATGGAGGCCTTCTTTTCCCCAGGAGTGAACTAGCTAGTTCCCTTGCCTCCCTTGACCAGGGAGGGGACAGAAGGATACGTAGGCAGGTGTAGAGCTCGTGTAGTGGCTTGGGGTTGTCCACCAGCCGTGCCTGGATCAGCTGGTGGATGAACTGCACCTGCAGAGGGTGCACCAGGGACCGGCAGTCTGCACCAGAGAAGGCGGGGGAGGAGGAGAAAGGGGACAGTGAAACTATTCCATTTGCATACAAATTTTCAAGAATACTGCATTTTTCAGGGTGAAAAGTGCACGTTTTTGACAGTGCACCTCTGCAAGCATAAAGCCCTAGAAATAGAAAAATAAAACACAAGCACACAAAAAGGAGAAAACAACGCTGAATACATGAACAAATAAAATGCAATGCTTTATTAACACTTGACCTACAGGTCAATACCTGAACATGTTGGCTTAATGCTGAAGGTTGCACACTGAGTGCACAGGTCTTTTTACCACCCTCCCCCACATAAAAGTCCAAGGAAAAGGGCGACACGGCCACTTGGCTCACAGTGTAGTGCTTAAGATAGCTCTCAAAGTGGGAAAAGCAAAGCAGGAGAAGGGAACAGGATCGCACCTCCGGTCTCCTTGTCTTCCACCAGAATGTCGATGTCCAATAACCTCCACGGAATGTGGGGCCCATCACCCATCAGCGTGAGAGACACCTGATGAAAGGGGGGATTGGCAAAAAGAAACACCATTTCACATTACTATTAATTGCTGCTATTATTCAGTGCTGTTATTAGTAGCTATTACAACCGAATATTTTTTCTGCAAACATAAGAACTACCAAATTCTTCATTCAACCACAAAAAGGCAGTCCCATACCCTTGTATATAAAATGTAAAAAAAACAATTTCAGCATTTTCTACTTATTAATGCATATGTATTTCCTCCTCCTATGTGCCCAAGGTATCTAAGCATGATTTGCTTCATTCGGCAAGGCATCAAGGTCGCACACAGGCAGCACGCCATTTGCATGCTTATTATCAGTACCCTACTTCACGACCATGAACTGCCCGTCAGTCACAAATGGCTGCACAAATACATCGAGTTGCTCAGTAGTAATCCATTAACGAGGCATCCCCCCGCTATAGAACAGAGAAAACTCACCTCAAATTCGTGCTCTACATGAAATGTGACCCGTCCATTTTCTGAAAGAAAAAAAAAAGTGAAAACATTGAAGGGGGGGGGGGGAAACCAGTAAGTGCACTGGAGATGGAACGGTTACAGGTCTGTTTAAGCAAGCCGTTCGCACAGCTTCCAAACAAACATCAAGATGCATTATGTGCTTCGTTCAAGGACAAGTGAGGTCAAAAACCAGCGGTTTGATTTAAAAATTGATTGCAGCCGCTATAATCACCAGGACAAGTGAAGTTAGGATACAAAGAGATTATTTGAAAAGGAGAGTGGTGCATGCATGCTTCAATGAGCAACTGAGGGGACTGCCCCAAGCAGTCAAGTTTACACCGTTTCCCTCCAACTACTCACTCACAGGGACACATTTTAAGCCGGTCATTTCCAGCGTGGTGAGTGGGCACTTAACTAAGGACTGACAACGATTTGCAGTGGAACAAAAACCAAAGCCCCAACTGCTGCAATGTCTGCCACAGGTTACCCAGAGTGCTGCACGAGTGTAGCCTCCTCCGTTGTCGCATCCTGGGCAATGCTTCTTGTTTCCTTAATGCGAACCAACAAGCCCAACTCCCATCCTTGCTACAGTCCATTGCCCCCCCCCCAATTCCTCCCAAATATGAATCACTACCCCAGACTGTCACAAACAAAAAATTTCCCACAGAAAGAAAACCAAGAGGCAGACATTTGCCCCCCCTCAACACCACAGCGCATAATGATTTGCTGGTACTGTCATGAAAGCATCTCAAAAACTCAAATTACAGCAACAAGGGTTCCACTGGGTAGCCAAATGAATGCCTAGCACTGCTCCGGAATTTTGACACTTCACGTGGTAATTGGAACAACCCCTCAGTTAAAAGCAAAACTCTACTCGGACAGCACTGGTCAACCGACTGCACAGAAATGGCTCAGTATGGACTTGCAACAAAGGGAGTCTGACACAGTCTCACAACTACAGCACTAAAATTTTAATCTAACACAATTCCCTTCTACGTGAAAACGTGAGCTGGTGGATGCAAAATACAACACTACCACAACAGTTGTTAGAAACCAGAGCCTTGAAGCTGGGCCCAGTCTTGATTGCTGGCCTGCAGCCTCGCCACAAAGCTAGTGTCACTAAGACATCTTACAGCCCACACTAATTCTGGCGTAATGAAGTCCTGGGAGAAACTTGCCTATTCGATGTGACCGCATCTGGGAGGGCAGATCGGATGAGACAAGGCGATACTGGATGATTTGGTCAAGCCGCTGCAAGGTGCTTTTCCTTTCCGCAGGGGTGATGGGGTCGGGGGGGACAATCTTGTCCTGCGCGCACACAATAAACAACATACGGGTATGAGCAAGGAGCAAGGTACTACTGCGTAAAGGTCTGAGGGTGTCCAAAAAGTTTTACGGGTATTATCGGGGCATAGTAAACATATTAAGGTTCCAACTGTCCTACTATGACCCCAGACGCAAGAAGCTACCTGTAAAAGGCTCAGAGATTCCCGAACCCTAACGGAAGCAATGTGTTGAGTGTATTGACAACTAGAAATGTGTAAGCATCACAATTTTCTTGTCAATCTGAGCGAAAGAAAGCTTATTAAAATCAAACCACCGTATTGAGGACTTAAGAGTGCCTACCAGATTAATTAAAATAGAAGACACTAGTTGTGTAACAACTTATGCACCTTCAAACTATAGTAAATCACTTAGGGCACCCTGTGCCACTCTTGTGTGTTAATACAGAAGCAGCTGGTTTGCCTCAAAGCAAATAAGAATCAGGCACTAACAAACAGCCTTGAAGGACAGCAATATCAGAAAGGGATGCGTGACAGCAGGAAAGACAAGCGCGCACTGAGTGAAATGCAACCACTCAATGCTGAATGCCCAGCTCAGGAATGTTCATAAGCCATTTTTTGCCCAACTATTGCAATGGCAAATGCACTCCTCAAGGATAGGGTTTCCGCACAAACAGCCGGTTGCTTCATCAACTACTGACAGGCTTTTTTCTCCAGCTCCAGTCCTTGAAAATCTGCACCCCGTACATCAGAGCTTACTTGGTTCTCGGTGCTCCACGACTGCTCAAGACGTGCCTAGCTTTGTCCCTATCGCAAATTCATCGAGTCAAAGACGATAAAGGCCAAGTGGTGCACCACAAGCAGATTCTCCATGCTTTTGAAAGTTTGCTCGAATTTCCCCCCCCCCACCCGGAACATAAACGAGCCCCCAAGAAAACACAGTGCTGCTGCTCACAGTACGACACTGCACTCGCACCCGCAAAAACCTGCCATCAGTACAACAGACCAGAATCAACACAAACTTCATTTTCGGCGTTCCTCATTAGCAATGTAAAAGTGCGAAAAATGGAAAGAAAGTATTGATGCAGACTACTCCAGGCGGAAGGGGGGAAGGTTCCTGCGAGGCACTCACCCGAATGCACGTGGGCAGCCTGGAGTAGGTGCCCAGGGTGAGGACCTCAACCGCACAAGGTATATGGAAACTGGGAAGCCTGCAGGGGGAGAGAGAGAGGGACAACAATTAGTCAACAGCAGCGAATGGCGGGCCTGAAAAGGTGTTGACACCCCACGCCAGACAGCTTCGGGCCCTTGCCCCTCCCCTCCAACTTCATAGCATAGCATAGCAGCAGACGGCCACAAATTGAGGCACATCGTTTAAGCACCACCCTGCGATTTTGGGACTTACAAATACACGCTTGCACACATACAAGAAATGTTGTTTGCATAGCAAAACCTATTCGCACTGTAATTTCACAAAGTGGCAATGAAGGGCCAAACCTCCTTCATTCAGCCAATTATTGCAATATTTGAGCGTATATAAGAGAGGAACAAAACATTATTTTAACTTGCAGATCAACTTAGCAAACCTTTACTAACAGATCAACCCTTAATGCTTAGTTTTCACCAAGACAGCCCGACAACTGGACTCCGTGCACCTACCCGTAGGAGACAGTCCATGAATGAATCGTTGCCGCAATCAAGAGATTTTACACCACTGTTTTAGAATGGCTGCCAACTCAAATTAGGTGGCCACTGAGATGCAAAGGCTAAGAGTCCTCCGCTAACCTTTGGTCCCACTTTCTGTCATTTCAAACAAGGGCCTCAGGTCCTGACTGAGAGCACTAATGCTGTTGACACGGCATACAACTCAGTCTCCACGTTCTCAACAACAAGAATACAAACAGCCCACAACCAGGGTCCTCCTCAGGAATTTTCTAGAAGTGGACATTTTGAGAACGGAGAGGGAGGAGGGGGGCAAAGAAATTCATTATTCAAAATTTCCATCACAAAAATGTATAAATCTCGTCAAATACCGGGTGCTGTGGTGCCGCAGCGTGGTGAAAAGTGGAAGCTCTTGAACAAAACAAGAAAGGGACAACTGCTAGCACTGACTCCAACATTTGCTCACTGCTGGCAATCTGAGACTTGAAACCCACTTGTTCGGGCTCCCTTTCAGGTCACCAAATGGCGGGAAGTGCGGCCCGCTGCCACTGTTTTTAGTTCCTCAAACGAGTCAGTGAAAGTGGTGGATGGCCCACCGAGGGCAGTGTACGGTGAAGCGGAGCAGTGGGGACAGCCCCGCCCACAATGCTCCTGCAAAACTTGGCTGAGAACTGCGATACTGCTCTTCATACCAACGCAGCTTACTGTTGTACCAGCCAGGCTCGGAAGAAGAGCCCTCTCCTCACCTTGCTTGCACCAGCGTCTCTCTGGCCATCATCGCCAAGATGTCGGCCGTCTCCACAAACAGCATGTTCTGTTTGTCCAGGAACCCCACTATGGCCTTGGCATGGGGGAAAAACAGAGGGGGAGATTGCACTCAACCGGGACACTGACAACCTTGCACAAGCACGGGCAACTTGCACCAACCACCACTACACACAGTGCAAAGTGAATGCTACTGCATACGTGCATAAACATTTGTTTGTGCACACATGGATCTGCATTAGTGAATGTTCTGGCTCAGTGGCTAAGGCGTTGCGCTGCTGAGCACGAGGTCGCGGGTTCGATTCCCGGCCGCGGCGGCCGCTTTTCTGATGGAGGCGAAAAGCAAAAACGCCCGTGTGTACGAGATTTCGGCGCACGTTAAAGATCCCCAGGTGGTCAAAGTTAATCCGGAGCCCTCCACTACGGCGCGCCTCATCGCCTGCGTTGCGTCGGCGCGTTAAACCCTACAATCAATCAATCAATCAATTAGTGAATGTTCTAACTTTACATTTCCTTTTCTAAGTTCAGGAGGAACCCTAGCAAGGTCTTGTTATTTTAAATACAAAATGTAATTTCTAGATTTACAAAAGCTGCTTCACCAGCAGCAATATGTGCATTACACAGGGATGCTTATGAAATGACGACTGAGTTTACGCAACGTTTTCTCTAACTTCTGTTAAGTTTATAAAACATTTCCAGTACTTTTAAAACATACCTCTTTACTATGATAGCACGACAGTACGATAGTTGACTGATTGTAGAGTTTAACGCGCCGACGCAACACAGGCGATAAGGCGCGCCGTAGTCGAGGACTCCGGAATAATTTTGACCACCTTGGGATCTTCAACATGTGCCGAAGTCTCGTACACATGGTCGTTTTTGCTTTTCGCCTCCATCAGAAAAGCGGCCGCCGTGACCGGGAATCGAACCCGCGTCCTCGTGCTCAGCAGCACAACGCCTTAGCCACTGAGCCACCGCGGCGCGTAATAGTACGGTAGTATGATTTACGTTGACAGTAAGATAGTATGATACTATCAACCTCTTTACATTAAGAGTATGATTCATGTATTTCAGGTATTCAGAAATCTCAAACGATTCAGGTATTCAGGAAGAATGGCAAAGTCCGTTAAAAGCAAACCAATTTTGGTTGATTGAGCGAAAAACATGGCACTGTATCAATGTGAGACTCCCAAACCGGGGCGACAGCTTCAAAATCGAGTTACATGTCAGGAACTCTGGAAGCCCATTTTCTAATTCTAACTGACTCTTTGCACAACCCAAGCCAAATAGGAGCTTCCACTTGCGGTGCACAGCTCGAATAATTAAGCCAGAAAAGCGCAGCCTTGCTATTACGCATGTGAAACCACTCACTTTTCCAATTCCATGCCGGACTGCATTAGGTGACAAGTATAGTGGTGCAGTCAACATACAAACTGCCTGCCTTTTTTTTCATGTGTGATCCATCAAGTGCATCATAAGAACTTTCAGCACGTCACAATGTTTGTATAAAAGCAGATATATTCAAAGCTTGTCCTTTTAAGTGAACATTTCTCTGCAACAAAAATGATATTTTGCCTGGAACAAAACCACAGCGAGTTACTGACTGCCTGATGCTTCAAATAAGTGCGGCTGTATGCTGTTTGCATGCTCTGTTTAAGCGGCAAAGTGTCCCCCAACCCTGCCGTCACACAAACAGGGTGCGAGGAAAACTTACAGCGCATTTTTCCACCTTGGTAGCGCTGGCCGCCCACTTCACGAGGGCCAGCAGCCGAACAAACAGCTGCCGCGTACTGCTGGCGAACTGCACGATCTCGATCTTCCTCTCCACGTCTGTCTTGCGGGGAAGCCTGCAGAGATGGCACGAGCCATTCAACGACCACCGCAGCGTTTGGGAAAATAGGAGCAGTCAGAGTTTCCAAAGGAGATCGAGAGGTCCTTTCCACAGCACCCTGATGCAGTTGGGGGAATACTATAAATTCCCTGGTTTCCTAATTAAACATCACAGAGGAAAAGCTGAGATTCCACTTTTCTTCCCCCCCGCGTAGATAGAAACCACAGCTGTTAGGAACACTTTGCACCTGCGCTTGCCCCCGTCAGTAACACAGAGAGGAGAAGAGCAAAGGGGCATAGAATTCTACCCCTGATTTATTGCTCCCTGATGTGAAAGCCACAGAAAGCCCAAAAATAAGATCGACAGCTGGCAAGCCACCCTCGACTCAAAGAATTCTGCAAGTGTTGGTTAAGGTTACTCCCAGTTGCAAAAATGCACACTGTGATTTACTGATGAACTACTGCATCAGAGATACCACTAATAACTTTTTTCGATGATGAAACATTACTGCAAAAACACCAGAGAACTCTTGAACTAGATATCGTACCCCTGAAATTTCATCTCTACTTTTCCTTCTTTTCATAAGTGGAGGTAAAGTAACTTATTCATTCATTCATCCTTTAAACATGAAGAAATTACCACCCCACCAGCCCAGAGACAAGGATGGTTATTGTTCCACTGACCAGGGTTCAGAAAAGGACCAAATGAAACTTGAGCACACACAAAACCTTAACTGCGGACAAATCCAAATTTCCAGCAAGAAGGGCTATATTTCTTAAATTCCACCTATAAATTTTTTCACCTCAAATTTAGACATCCCCGAATTCTGGGCATTCATGCACGCGTCTATGGCCTTCCACAACTATTGATTGTTTTCTACAAGTTAATAATGCCTCTCCACAAGTCTCTCCACAGGCAGGGGGGAGTGTGGAGGAGAGGAGAGAGAACAAAGGCACTTCTGATGAATTTACACTAATATACATTTTTACACCACCAGAAGGATTTCAGCATTCCCCCCCCTTTTTTGATGCCTCAGCACAGGTCAGCCTGAGAACCCTTCCGTAAAGCTGGCCTCCAGTAAAGCTAATCTAAAAACAGGCAGCCAGAACAAACTATTTACACAAGGATAGAGCAGTGAGAACAACAAGACACAGGTAGCTGCGGGTGAACAAAATTTTCCAAGCTTGCGCTTGCTTACAGCGACACCTATTCCTGGGCGCCTGGACTGAGCGCAAAAGATGCTTGAGAAAAAAGACGAAAAAAAAAAAAAAAACCAGACTCAACTGCTTAATTTTGGCAGCGATAAAATGGCATTCAAAACACGCAATGCTCAATTTGGGATTTAAGAGTGTTTGTAGTGACCCAAATGACTTTGGTATACCTTCACCACTGATGCAGGTCGCCCAAAACAGTATACCACTTCTACCAACATTTTTGTTCACTTGTTTGATTTCTGAAAGAAGCATTGGTTTTCCACCTGCCGTGTACAACAAAAATTTCCAGAGTGCCTCATTTTCAAGAGTGTGCACCGTGTGAAGGTCCCCCTCATTTTTATTGCATGTGTGTGATGAGCCATGTAAAAGAAGCTACTTGAGGACACTCAATTTATAAATGTACATACAAGCCCAGTTTTAGCTAGAGCAAATTGCCAGTCAGGTACCGCTACATATTTGGTGATCATATAGCTAAAAGGAGGGAGAGTACCCTGTCAGTTCTCAGAATGGTGGTAACAAAAGTTGCAGCCGGGAAAGATACAAGTGCTCACTCAAATTTTTTTTTGTTATTGTTAACACAGCAAAATATTGCATTATCCTTCCAAGACATTATCATTGCCAAACGCCGATTTCATGGGAGCTGCGGGAAGCTTTCACAGCTGTCCAAATCTAAAAAAATCTAAGCATTTCCACTCAACGTGAAAGTGGTCAAGTGCGGAGCAGTGATTCGCCAAAGGGGCTATGGCGCCCTCTCTCTACTAGTTTCACTATCAGCCTGGTGCTGATACCAAAAGTAATCAGGAGAGGGCGCCACAGCCCCTGAAAATTCCTATAAAGAGACACTGGATTGACTTTTCGATAATGTGGGGTAATTAATGCATTAATGCACAATTTTTTCCTATGTTATTGTTTACTTACTTGCAGCCAGTCATGGGCACGTTACAGAAAAAAAGTAACAGTGTTACAGTTACAGTTACCTAACCTAAAAAAGTAACTCTGTTACAGTTACAGTTACGAATTTTCCAAAAGTAACTAGTTACAGTTACAGTTACTGCAAAAAAGTAACGTCGTTACTTTTCCGTTACTGTATAAAACTAAGTAATAGCTAAAAAGATTTGGCTTATTTAATAGAAACGTACGAAGGCATGCAGGTAGTAAAAATTACACGTAGTAAAGCTATACACAAGGGGACCTAAAATGATGCACTCATGCCCAAACAATTGTTGTTTACGGCTCACTTTTTTTATTACGGAAGTTTTGCTATCCGTCATAAGGAACTTTATTTTTTGGTTGCTGCACTTTCGCTGGAAGAAATTTATTTGCAAACATCATTGTAGCATAGAATTAGTTGTTTTTCAAAGTTGGAATCAGAGAGGACGAACTGGAGGACAACACAGCCGGAACAATCTTTCAATGTCAACTTAATTTATTTTCGCCTACAATGTCGTCTCTTGACCGCCCTGCGCAGGAGAGAGAATGGAAAAAAGGGGGCGGAGGTGGCGGATCGACGGAAGGCCCTCGTAGGAAAGGGGAAACGGGCGTGGGAGTACATCGGTTCTCGAGGTGTTTTTGAAGGATACTAAAAAAAAAAGCGCTTGGTTGACTTTTTATTTCGTACTTGTGGTCGGAGACGGAGACCAATTTGAGCCATTGCCGAAGCGGCGTTTGTCCGGGGGCCCTCTGAGTCGTTCTCCCGCCCCAACCCGCGGCCGCCCCCATCCCCGGAATGAGACAAGATATTTCCAAAGGGAATAGAAACTGAAACGAACGCTTTACTGTTTTCGTCCTCCCCTACCTCTCCTCTCCCCCCCCCCCCCCTCCCCCCCTCCGCCGTCCTCACAAAGGCGGATTTTGCGTCTCGACCGGAAAAAAACTGCTCTCACAATCCCAGCCTTCCACAGCACGCACGTCTCCGATCCCAGGAACCGCTCCCTTCGTTTGCTTTGAGGCATAGGCCGAACGAAGCTCACCCAAGTATTCAAAAGCAGACGTAGCTACTGTTTTCGTTTCGGCCACAGCCCTCGAAACGAAGTCGGGAGGCTTCCCAAGAACATTTCTTCGTGCAGTGGCACTGTGGTCAGACGTCTGCCGGCCAAGATGCTGGCTGGTGTGAGGGCACTCGGGGGCCACCATCGTTGGGGTCGTCGTATGTGTGGAAGGGCATGAAATATATTACTTCCTAGACCTCGTTCGAGCACTTGGTACAGCTCGATGGAGCCCCTAGACCAGGGGTCCCAAACGTGTGGTCCCAAATACAGCCAGGGGTCTCTAAAGCGAACAATGGTCGCAAGCAACTGCGACTTGTCAATCGGACACTCTACAATGCGCACAGGGCTGGACGAGCGTGAGGCCGCCGAGAGACTCCCCGCGGCGTTTTATGACCCTGCAAACGGGGCTGCACGTCGCTAATGAGAAAGCGACGCCCTGACCGGAGTTTTCCAGGCTTCCGCGAAAGTGAAAAGGTTTCAGTGCATTTTGTGGGTGTTTGTTTTCCTGTTCGCCTTTGTGTCAAACACTTTTACTGCCCTCCAGATGTGGCGAAAATGCATCCACGTGCGCTTAGGCGCATGTCGCAGCGCTATTTATGGCCTGGGTGAGAGCGATGTCACGCTGCTGAGGAAAATACTGCAGCTTAGACTTAGAAACTTCGAGCCCTTAGTAGACCGCGTGGGACACGACGCACACGTGCACGCCTAAACATTTCTAGTACAGATGTTTTTCACCCATGAGAAGGGAGTGAGCTGGCATAGTTTTAGACGAAGGTTCTGCGGAAGAAAGGCCGAAAAAGGGAAATGGGCAAACTGTACACCGGTCGTTAATGAGTGTTGCCGTTGGATAATTTTTTATAGAAATAAAGTAACTGTAACGATATTTCTCGTTACAGTTACTGAACAAAAAAGTAACAGTGTTACAGTTACAAGTTCCTCTAACTTAAAAGTAACTAGTTACAGTTACAAGTTACTGAAAAAAGTAACTAGTTACCGGTAACGCGTTACTAGTAACTAGTTACTGCCCAAGACTGCTTGCAGCCTAGCAAAAGCAGCCTCTGTGGCAACGGCGCAGTGCAAAGATCACGACTGATTTGATTGATTGAAGGGTTTTAACGCGCCGACGCAACGCAGGCGATGGGGCGCGCCGTAGTGGAGGGCTCCGGATTAATTTTGACCACCTGGGGATCTTTAACGTGCGCCGAAATCTCGTACACACGGGCGTTTTTGCTTTTCGCCTCCATCAGAAAAGCGGCCGCCGCGGCCGGGAATCGAACCCGCGACCTTGTGCTCAGCAGCGCAAGTGCAAAGATCACCACCAACACTTTGCATATGAGTAACATGTGCCTGTGCGGCCCAATAAAATTGATATTAGCTTCGTAATGTGAGGGACACAGGTTCAATCCTTACCAGAGGATACAGTGATCTTCTTGAAGCCCCCGTTTGGGTACTATGGTGGCTAGGTACCACGACCCCGGACGAGCTAAGACAGTAAGCCAGGCCCCTAAAGTGCTTCGCACTTGAACAAGAATGTTAACGCCTGCAGCCAAGCAGCTCAAAAGTGAAAGTAGAGACAACTGGTCCAACCTTCGGTGGCACATTTTCCCCAAGAATGCGTAAGGATATTAGCGAACGCTCTCACTAAAAACTTCTCTTGGTAAAACAAACTGCTCACGAACACGTCTGTAGGACAAAACATGGTCAAGAGAGGAAGACGTCACACTTTGCGAAACCAACCACGAGGAGTGTGCGTGGGTTGGGACACCTACGCCTTATTTTACAGCCCACGTCTGTGATACTTCCCTTCCCACACATTCAAACACAAGGCTACAACAAAAGACCCGTGTAATGGGGCAATAATAGGCCAACATGGCATGGCTAGAAATTAGCGCATGTACCAGCACTCTCAACTAAAGGGGAGATAAAGACAAGATTCAATTTTGTTTCATTTTAAAGAACCAGCCTTTAGTAACTCACCCCATTCAAGCTCTGGTAGACTTTTGTTTAACTGAGAAAAGATAAGGATAAAAAAAAAAAAGGCATTGAAAAATCTTAGAATTTTGTGCTATACATTAGCACTGACATAACAGGGGCAATACTAAAAAGCAGTTAGTGTGTGTTAGCATTTAAGTGGTACAACCAAACTGAACTAGAGGCCCCCCCCCCCCCCCCCTAAAACTGCAGTCTTGTTTCTTGGTAGTAGTGTTGGTCGGCACAGTCGTTCAAACAAATCCTGGCGGTGTCATAAGGACCACTCCAGAAAATGGCTGTTAAGTCCCCCCTGCTTCACCTGTTTTCCCCAATATCTAGCTGCTCAGTTAATGGGCGATTGCGCTAGCACCGACGCCGTCGTCGTTGGGCCAGTACAGACTCTTATCGGATAAACCAGACTTGTATTCTGCCTTCCCAGGCCACTCACAGCTCGGCCAGCACGGTGAGCTCGTGGTAGGTCCTCTGCAGGATGAAGTCGATCAGCCTCCCCAGGGGGATGCTGCCGGCACCCCCGGGGGAGGTGTTGGCCACCTGCATGGACATCCTCCCTCTGGCGCACTCCTCGGGGGTCAGTCCATCTCTGCGAAGAGCCCCGTTCAAGCACAGATGAGATACCAAAAGCTTCGGCAGCTCAGCAAGGGTGAAGACAGTGTTCCTAGGCGGCACCGGAGCAATTTAGTCTTCAGCCCTAAACTTGACACTGTGTATTTAATCAGATCACGCTAAACAGCATCTGCACAGAAAGTGTGACTGCACGAACTAACGAGGCCAATTTCGTCCTATAAAAGATGTTCTCCTACGTTCCTCAAGCACATTTGTTTCCAGAACTAAGGGGAGTTTAGTACTTAGAAGGTAACCTCAGGGACAGGATGCAGTCTATCATTTTGCACTTTGCTAGAAACACCAATTCTGCACCATTATGAAACAGGAAATGCACTTCTCATGATCACCTCCCCCCCCCCTTCAGATGAACAACAATAAAATCAACAAGACCAAGCACGCGCAAGTTCATGCAGGTTGAACGCAACACATCTTGTGCTTATTAACCCTCTGATCAAAGCCCAGCGTTGCCCAGAAGCAACAACCCAAACACTATTTTTTTTTCTCCCGTGCTTCGTGGTTCTTTCTACCTTTAACGCCATCTGTTGACAGACAGAGGCACCTTAGACCTTCAAGAATTAAGAAATACAGGGCCAGAACGTACTTTTGTGCGCTAAAACATCAGAGTTATTTATGCGCGTCGACTCACATCGTGCTCAATGGGCTCGTGACAGGTAAGCGAAATTGTGCAATTTCATTGACAAATGTAAACACTGCAAACCTGACATTTTCGGTCACGACTTGAACCACAAAATGAGCATGTGGATGATGACCAAGGCAGCATTCTTGTCCAACTGATATATGGAGCAGCAAGTGCCCGGTGTTGTTCAGAAGCAACACCTAATTGTGTCCGTCCTAATAAACCTCATTTTTTCTGACTTCATGTTTCTGATGTCTGGAGTCCTTTTAGATCATAAAAATGTTTTTGCAATCTTAAGCAAAAAATTAGTTCTGGGCATCCAAGGGTTAATCTGTCTTCATGAATGACTTTCATAAGCGAAAACCTCATTCAGCCAGCAGAAGATCAAATCTAGTACGTACATAAAATCCCCACAGCTAGCTTAAAGGGGCCATCCCGAGTTTCTTTCATTCGAAAGATGGCCTCATTAGAATCATACTGACACCCCCTTTAACGGAAACTTCACTCAAATACGCTATATCATTGGGATGGGAAAAAAGGAATGGCCATGCGACCCACCAGCTCATTTCCCCAAACAGAACCTGTGATGTCATATGCCCAGCTGCGCGATTCGCTGAGATTGGCAAAAGAAACGCAAATTAGGCAGGGCTTATAAGCTCACAAAGTGAGCTTTTTTCCTTTAAGTGTAGGGCACGGTCATTTTATAGCAGTAAGAATGGTGGGGTGAAACAATGGAAGGTAAACATATAAGTGCCAACGCGCACTGCTGTTGGTGCTGCGCGCAATATGCTTGTCATAGCTGCACGGCAGGGTAGTGCTTTGGGGTTGCCTTGGACGACACTGGCCGATTGGCGTAAGTGCCGTTGTCTTACGTGACCCTATTTGTCAAACATGCCCCATGTTTCATGAAACGATTATTACCTACCGTAACAAAAACAAGCCAGGTGCAAATACGGTCAAAAACAAAGCAAATGCGGACAGCAGTGCAGAGCAGCATGGTGGCGCCATCTAGGGGGACTGATGGTAAATAAGGCTTTGCAATTTACTGCAGACTGAAATGCGCACTTCAAATTCGCTTGAAGGCCTGTTCTTATTGCGTCATTGCAGACGTCATGGCAGACACCATAAAACACACGATTTGGCGGAAGAACCAAATTTTAACTTAAATTGATGTATTTCTCAGTGAATAAAGCATCACTTGCTCCCGGAAAAGCACTGGGGGCACCATAAAACACAATCTATTTCGAATAAAACAAGCTTTTATTTTGTCTGCATGGCCCCTTTAAAGCATTGCTCCATCTACTTTCCAGATACTGCAGACATACATGAAGAACTCCTTGCACGAACATTTTAACAACTGAAAACTCCTGTGACAGTAGGCAAGCAGTACATTAGAAGCCCTTGTAATGCTATGCAAGTGCCATGGCGTACTGCAAGCAAAATCATCCAACTTCACTTCCAAAACACCGTTGTCTACAGTTCCTCGACAAGGCTTGTACAGTACAGCCCATTTATAAAAAAAAAACCAATTTTACTGAAATACCGGCTATAAAGAACAAATCTTTCTTTTCCCGCTACTATTTCTATACACATATTTTATGTCCAGATATAGCGAAAAATGGATCTAATGAGGTGATTTACGTTTTCCGATGTGTTCGCCATAAGCAGGCTAGACTGTATTGATTCACTGCTCCAGCTTTTGAACATTCCCGTAACATAGAACATCAGGAACCTCAGTGAGATGCCCAAGTTGGAGTTGCCAATTCTATGGACAGCCCCAAGACTGCCCCAACTTGAGACACACTCA
Organism: Haemaphysalis longicornis; assembly: GCF_048455015.1. Lineage (NCBI taxonomy): Eukaryota > Metazoa > Arthropoda > Arachnida > Ixodida > Ixodidae > Haemaphysalis > Haemaphysalis longicornis. The sequence goes on along the minus strand of NW_027526295.1, from coordinate 190,633,421 downwards.
CAAGAGAACACTTGTCTTGCCTGCACAACGTAGTCATTGTTGGAGACCTTTCAAGTTCAAATCGCTGGCATAGCAGAATTAACTAACAACTGTGTATTAGCATTTTTTCTGTCTGGTTTTTGGTTTCCCCTTTTCTCCACTCATAGCACAGTTGAGCCCGAGCAAGACAAAATGGTTTTCTGAAAGCAGCCTCATAGAACAGCACTTTCAAAAGTGTTCTGCATCTGGACCAGACACATGTGGTCGTCCTTTTACATGCAATCTGTGAAGTAAGCAATACAGAAGTCAGTTTTTTTTCCCACGCAGCCCACATCATGTCAATCGGAGCTTAAATGGCAGTACTTGAATTAATGTTTCTTGTAGGTGCACCGGTTTTTAGGAAAGTATTATTTGGTCAATAGGCTTCATTTCAAACAACTCTATTAATCGCGTTCAAATTACCACAGAAGTTGGTATTTAATTCTCAGGTTCACACGACATCAATCTTGGTCATAGCAATTCTGCACTCTCACGAAACAAATAAAAAAGGGCCCCTCATTGGATTAATCAGTCCCTCACGTTTGTTCGTATGAAGACATTTTTTAAAGCAAACCCTTCTTAATACTGACACTATACGAGGCTTCATTTAAGCCTGAAACTTACCTCCGGCTTCTGAAACATGTGAGTGGAAATGAGCTAACAGAGGAAGTAGTATGTCAATTTTTTTGTATGGAAGCAGGAATTTCGAAACAGAAAAAAAAAAAAATAATAATAAAAGTAGAATCTAAACACACAACCTTTGTAAAACTCATCCAATGCTCTTGCAGCAGCACTGGTTTCCCCTGTTCTCCGCCACTGGCTGGTGTATTTATGTGAACGTAAGTGTATTTTATGCGTAGGGGTTGTAGCCAGCACTACTTTGACAGCACAGGGTGAAAGGGATCCTATTTTTATCCCCCTCACCCCGACTTCTTTGACAGGCACAAGGATTCCTGTACGCCTAGCATATGTCCCATCTGCATTTTCTTTTATTTTCTTGCGCTCCCATTCCACATTTGCACTAGGATGTTCTATATCACTTAGCAAAGAACCAACTAGCCCAACCAGTCTTGGGCAGAATCCAATTACTAGTAATGCATTATCGGTAACCAGTTACTTTTTCAGTAACTCTGAATTGTAATTAGTTACTTTATTTTATATGCAAATACTGCTGGCCAGGCGCCAAAGCAGAAGGGGCAAAACAATACAGTTATCATATACAGTCATGTCTCGCTATTATGGACACCTCCGTTCCCGAAAAAAATCGTCCATAATGTGAGTCGTCCGTAATAACGAATCAAAGTCAAAAACACAAGCATTAAGTAATTATCGTTCCAGAAAAGAACACGGCTATTCAACCAAAAAACAAGAAGTTGTTAAAACTCTGGGCGTCGCTGTCGGCAAAAATTCAGGGTTTGCTGGTGGCACACTCATCCAATTCTCTTATTCTTTAAAAATTGTGTGCACCGTCGACTTCACTAGATCAATGCCAAGGTTTTTTTCTGCTCCAATCTTCCACGTATTGCACAAATGACAAAGGCGTCTTGCTTGTAAACTGGCATATTTCTTTTTTCAAGCTCGGTCCTTTTACGCTTTACACCAGCCATTCCATTTGCCAAACTGACCAGAGACTTGATTTTTCAGGCATGCACCTCGCTGGGCAATTTTGTTTGTTAGGGAAAGGGTATCCCCCTGTCATCGCTACCCTAGAGTGTTGTTCGCTGATCCCGAATGTTCTCGATCTGATTCGAAGGTACTGGAAGGAACACCGTTCCGAAATAAATGCATGCTTCCGCCAACAGGGAATTCCTGGTACGTGCTGGGGCCTCTGCAGGGTCACCTGTCATTTTTTCTATTTTTTACTTTCCATGCCCCGTGTCCATAATGACGAGACAAAAATGCCTGTATTTACATGTTTCGTCTCCAAAGTAGCCGTCCACAGTCCGGACTGCAGATTTCTATATTAACGGGGCAGAATTGCATGGTGAGTGACCGGTCGCCAGAAATTTCATCCATATTGCAGGGTGTGTTCATATTAACGGGGTCCATATTGACGAGACATGACTTTATAACATTTTGATACAACAGCAATGGAAAAAGAAAGAAAAAGAAAAGCGGAACATTTTTATACGAAAGCAAGGAGAGGAAAGGTTGGGGACAGAAACGCGGAATCTTTGTAATAGAAAACAATTACAAATTTCTGCATAAATAAGCTTAGTAGAGTGTAAACTGCTAAAAGGCAAACTATTTAATTGGTTGATTGTGGGATTTAACGTCCAGAAACTACATAGGCTATGAGGCGCACCATAGTGGAGGGCTCCAGATTAATTTTGACCATCTGGGGATCTTTACCGTGCGCCAAAATCTCGAACACACCTCCATCAGAAAAGCAAACTGTTCCATTCCTCTATGGGATAAGGAAAAGGTGCCTTTTAAGGTGCCTTTTAAGTTGGAGGAACTTGTAACTGCAACACAGTTACTTTTTTACACAGTAACTGTAACAGGGTTCGTACAGGCTTCAAAAGCAAAAATTCAAGGGTTTTCAAGGACTTTCAGGGACCAGAAAACACATCTTCAAGGTCCCAACCTTATGTTTTATCTGGGATTATTTATAACTTTTTCAACACAATGCAAAATTGTGTTATTGCCCAATACCTAAGAACATTACTGCACATTCGGGTAGGCGCTATGGGTTCATGAACGCTGTCCCAGCTTTATTTTTTATTTCATAGTTTGTATTTAGAGGTTTTTCTTTTTTCTTGGTGTTTTGCTGAGGCTGTTTGATTTCAAAACTTGTGTTGCCTGCATCTCCTGCTTTGTCAGCAAGAGTATCAGCTGAAATTAACTCAGTAAGTGTTGCTGCAAGGCAGGATGAACTATGTACACGACCACCATTTGCACGAAAAAGCAAACGCACATGGAGCGTATGAGGCACAGCAAACATGCAACGCAAGGCCGTCCACCGACTAGATGGAACATGCAAGATAGAGAACAGAAGCCGGCTTTCACGGGATTGTATCGTGACATGAATTCTATTGAGGAGTGCTGCTCCCAATGTTGCCTCGTAATAATGAGAAACCACAACTCGTAATTTCACGCAATACACTGAAACTTGCTTGTTACAATGTTTCTTTATATTTTTAACACCTAAAATTCACGACAAACACTTTAAATTCTTGTGAAAAGATAGGGCCATTGGTTCTATCCAGAAAAATCAAGGGTTTTTAAGGACCCTTAAAAAATTCCAGGACTTTCCAGGCCTTGAAATTTACACTTCTAAATTCAAGCGTTTTCAAGGACCTGTGCGAACCCTGTGTAACAGGAAATATCGTTACAGTTGCTTCCTTTTCTATAAAAAAAAAATTTCCCAACAGGCCCACTCGTTGAAGGCCAACATATCGTCCCCACTTTTCAATTTTTCAGGCGCTCTTCCTTTAATATTCTCTCCAACTTTCCCCTTTCCACAGCACGGCTCCCCTTGCTAAGAGAATTATCTTTCCTGCAGAAAACCAAGGTCGGAGGTCAGTCTTCAAGATGATTCCTTAAAGCTTTTCCTTCATTTTGAGCCGGGTGGAAACAAGAAATAAGAAGCTGGCAATTAAAGCTCCGCCGCGGAGGAAGCGGGCCTACCCTTGTAAAGAAAGACAACTAAAGAGGAGCCCACTGAGAACGGGGCACACACAATGAAATGGGAAAAGAAAGGAAGCCGGAGCCAACAGTGGATTGGGACAGAAACATTTGTCTGCTTCGCCTACGCCGGTTCACCCTCTTCGCATGGGTTAAAAACGTCTGAATTAGATATTTACCACGCGCGCTAGCTGTCACACGCCCCCAAATAAACTGCATTATATAGCTTGTGATCTAACACTCAGTTTTATACAGTAACGGAAAAGTAAAGACGTTACTTTTCCACAGTAACCATAACAGGTTACTTTTGGAAACTTTAACTGTAACGGTTACTTTTCTGGCTTAGGTAACTACAACTGTAACACTGTTACTTTTTACTGGTAACGTGCTCATGACTGGTCTAACTTTCCACTAAACTAATTGAAAACTCACTTTTTGCCTCTTCTGGTGTTTTATGTAGGTATTGCCCCGTTACGAGTAAATTTCTTTGCAGATTTTTTTCAATAATTTGCCATTTACGCGACACTAAGCATGTCCACAGTGTTTTAATACGTAAATGTGACAAGTGGCGAAATGTGTCCACGAGGTAGAGTATATTAGTGCGTTAATTACCGAGCAACAGGCATGTTTTAAACCTTGCAAAACTAGGCGAAACTACAATACCCTTCAATGGAAAGTGTCACTGAATCGGCGGATGGTGCCACATTCGGGATGCGCATCAAAGATTGATGTTCGGCGATGCCATTTCTCGTAGCTATAACAAACCCGCAGTTAACAAGTGCAAGAGAAAGAGAGAGAGAAAAAGCAAGGAGTTCAAGATTTGCAGCTTTCACGCGGACCGAATGCTTCAAATGTAGTCATGTTTTGACACCGATTTCGTACAACAGCCCGAAAGGCCACAGGGGACTTTTCGCAATTCAACATACTCCATAATATTACAGTTAGTTCTGTTAAACTGGCCGTTTTCCTGCGTTCCGCTAGCAGACAGTATAGGTTACTTCTACGCAAAGAATCATTGCACCCGCCACGGAAAGTGCGGGGATCCGCAGAAAAGGCAAAACCTCGATAAAGAAAGGGTAACATAGAGTGTAGCACCGCAGTAACCAGAATGCAAGCCCGTGCGCAGCACTGCGTAACCAAGTAGCTATAACAACGCAACATCATGCAGGCGAGGACAGCAACGTGACATGTTCGGGGGCAGCCGCCCGTGTTTAAACGACAGGTCCCATTCGGCTGCACTCTTTACGCTTTGGACGACATTAAAGATCGTTCACCACGTTGAAAGTGAGAAGTTCGGTTCGCGCCTAAGAACAAGACGTATTCGGAAGCAGGAGAAGTTGACAAGGTGCAACGACCACAGATCGCGAGAGGGTTGGAGACGTGCGTACCTTTAGCTGCGTCGTCAGCCTGAACTCGCCAGGTCTTTACAAACACACACTTCACAAGAGCAAGCAAGGTGGGTAGTTCATAAATAACAGCGATGGTACAGAACGGTTCCAAACAATATAGTATAGCTGAACATAAATAACTAAAAAACCGCCGTCGAAGACGCAGGCACACAACTGCGTGCCTACACTAGGGCGGCCATACTCGCGTACTGGCGTTGCTGGCGTCACAGCAGACGGATCCGGAAGGGCTGAAAAAAATAAGCCACAGTCCGCTCATGCCTTTACAGCTCGCGTCAACAATAAAACAGGCGATGATAAAACACAATACTTTTTTTATGGCGGAAGTTTGTTCGGCGTTTATTTTAATCTACTTTGTTATTTTTTTGACGCTCATATTACTTGTGTTGTTGTAGTTCTAGTTTCGTTTTCTGTAGGATAACGATTTTTTGCACGGTTCTCCTCGAGTTACAAGCAAGGTCGATACTCGCCGCGCTGTGTACACGAGTTTTAAACGTCCCCAGGGGTAAGATCGTGGCATTAGACAAAATTTTGATGCACCAAAATGTCGCATAGAGCTAGTGGGCACACTTCATCGTTCAATACTGCCGTAAATCAGAGCCGGCTTTTCAATCTCCTCTGCGCACAAATCGACGTGGCACTTCGGCAACTTCGGCCACTCCGGCCGGTATTGTTAGTATTGCCAGTATCCTCAGTGTTTGGCTTTGACGGCGCGGCCTTGAAATAGTGGTCCATGAGAAGGGCCCCGGCCAGTGCCTTGCCGCGAATGTTGTCGTCGGCGCTGTTTACGTGCCTCTCGAAGAAGTTCAGCACCTGCTGGTTGGGGAAGTCTTTCAGGGACACGTCCTTGCGGATCACCTTACACAGGACCGTCAGGATGCCGGAGAGTTGGTTCGCGTCCGCTTCGTCGGCGAGGTAGAGCATGAGCTCGGTGGTGGCAGGCATGTCCAGTTCGATCATCATTTCCAAGAGCTCGGACATTTTCGAGCGAACCATGCCGTTCTTGCAGAGGAGTTGTCTGTAGGCGGTGCACACTATGTCGTTGTAGTGCACCCTAAACGACGGTGTCTTCTGTAGCAAGGGAAGCTGGTCCAGCATAATTTCTGCCGCCCGTACGGCCACGTCGGCGTCATCGCTGCGCAGGTCGCCCAGCGTCTTGTCCAGGAGCGGCGTGTAGTCGTCGGCGTTGAGCCAGCCGTACAACTTCGCGCGCAATCTACGAATCATGCATTAGAGCGGAAGGCACTGCCGGGGCCCTTACGTCGCCTTACGGCGCAATTTTGGGGTGGGTAGAATTTTGACGGAGCAGGCACCGAATTAAACCAAGCGGTGCGCGTGCATGGTTTCTGCTGACCATGATTTCGGTCAAAACGCGTGTAAGATGAATATACTCCCGTTCCGCATAAAACTTGCGTGTACGCATTTTCCAATGCGCGGAGCTTTCTAGGAGTACCGAAGATGAGTTTCTATTTTTTGAGCACTGCTGACGCTGAAAAGCGTTCTCGGCTTTCGACCCTTCCACGTCCACACCTTTCAAGTATCTCTCCTCAAGCGCCGTGTTTATAATTGAACAGGTAATCCAGTAGCACATTATTACCATGCAAATATCACCTTGTTTGCTACTAGTAGTGGTAGAGAAATGGGTGTGGTTCCTGTTCAGAAGCCAAAGTGACGATTTGGCGATCTCTGCCCTGGAGAACATGCATACTAGTGGCTGGGCGTCCAGGTCAGCGCTTGTAATCACGTTTACCCACAGATATGGAAGGGGGAATGGTCAAACAAGTAGGGGCACAAGCCATTCCGGGATTTTGAGCATTTTACCTCCCGGCTATGTGCTTGCAAGATGTGGCACTAAGCTTCCCTTGTTTGAAGTTTACCTTCCGGCTATTCTCTCTACCTCTTTACCCACTCTGTCTCTTATTTACCTCTCCCTACTCTCTTTACCCCTGGTGCATGCACACTAGACAGTGCAAAGCAGGAGAAGGTGGTGGTGGTGGTCCTGATGTGTTCGAAGATGAAAGTGGAGTCAAGTAACTTGATCCCGCATCGCCTATCTGCAGCAACTGCATTATGTTATCATGGGCATGGGTGGGAGCATCGATGGCTGGAGCTGCTCAGGAGTTGCTGAAAAGCGGTGCCAATTTTTTCTTGGCAACAAGAATACGCTAGAGAAACGCTCCACCGTGGGTGGCGCAAGTTCCGCAAGTGCCAACTCTGACAGCGAGGTTCCGTGAAGAGGCATGCTTCTGCTTAAATGACATCATCATCATCATTTTTATTTCTACGTGCCCACCAACAGCAGCCAATGACCTTAAGCTGTGGTGCACAGGATGAAACACGAAATTTGATGCAAAACAAACAATTTAAATATGTAGCCTGAAACGAGGAAAAATAGAAGGAGAACGAAAAAAAATGCGATCAGTGCACTGAAGTCAAAGCAAGCTTAAACAAATGCAAATTGTTGTTAAAAATATCAAGGTGACTTGCCTTTTCATTGTACAGCTAGTCTAAACAATCTTTGCATAGGAGGACAAGTAGAACTGATTCGAAATAAAAGAAATCCACGAAAAGACTTACAGGGAACTCTCATCTATATTGATGACGTCAGGTCTTCACAATCAATGATGCTGTGTAAAGAATTAAACAAAAAAAGCAAATCCGCGTTAAGCCTCTTTTTCGACAATTTATCCAATTGCAATTTTTCCAACGTGTTTTCATACTGATAGTAAACTCGGCGATCGAAATGCCTGTCGTATACAATTCTAACAAAACGTCTTTGTAGATGTTTCTATTCAGAATGCATCGCCCATACCACAGCTTAGATTTGACACACCCTTATAAGAACTCTTCTGTGGCTGCAGTTAAGAGAAAATTGGCGTACAAGGCAGTGGTACCTTCTACATGTCGCAATTCTGCTAACGCATTTAGTAGAACAGCAGGGTGGTAGTAGTAATTATCCCAGTACCATTCACCAAGCTGGTATCAAGCAAACAGCGATATGTTATCTGGAGGCGTGTACATGTAATCCTTTAGTTGAAAGGGTGCAAGCTGATCAGCCCTACAATAATGCTCTGCGTGGCCAAGCAACCACGATCCGGCTTGACAACTTCAAAGAAAGGTTGCGACGAGTTGAATTTTAATTCTGCATTGTAAGTGGTGCTGTTGCTTTGAAGCCAATGCTGAACTTTTAGTGTGAAGTACCAAAATTCAAGTTAGTGCTACGTAATACATATATTGAAGCTGTACCATGGATGATGAGGTGCACCATATTGAAGGGTGGCGGCATAATAAGGTGCCGTATCTCTCTGCGACATGCATTAGGTTGTAGCCGTCAGGAAAAATTGAAACTGCCTATGTTTTTGATAACAAAAATTTCACTTAAAAACCGTAAACAACTCAATGTCATAAGTGGTTAATAAATTAGGTTGTGTCCTAATCGTAAACGTGACCACCATTTCCTAACCATTGCTACAACAGAAAACCTATACACATTACTGTGATCTGTAGCCCTTATATATTAAGGTAACAGCTTCAGTTTTGCTTTTCAACTAGATAGAAAACTTAAAACCAGAACACCTACTTTACGCGTTGAGCATTTGGCGCGTCAAGTAGGTGTTCTTGAAGTCCACTTGAACCATTCGGCCAGCATTTGCCTTTCCCGCCAAAGAGCGGGAAAGGCAAATGCTGGCTGAACGGTTCAAGTGGGGATGACGACGATTGTAAATTACAAAAATGTTCTTAAAAGTCGCGTGTACAGTCGTACATGCGATTTCGCAAAGGGTTATGAACATTGCCCAACTACCCTACCAAATTATAGATGAAAAGCATAGGCCACACTCCTAGCTTTTTTTCCGGACAATTTGTGTGCATTTGTGCAAAAAAAAAAAAAAAAAAAAGTGACTAAAAAGTGTCGTATAGCTCCCACCAGTCCCCCTTGGCAATTTGCTGTCTGCTGCGATGGCACATTTGCACATCTGCAGGTAAAGTGATTGCAAGCACTTTTAAAAATAGCTGGTGAAAAACGGCAAAAAAGTAAATTTTGACCAATGGGATAGCATCAAACTTCCTTGCAAACCACTGCAATGTTGCTGTGGCAGTTCATCTCGTCTAGTGGTAACTATGGCTACCATGGCATGGAGGCAGTCTCCAATTGCAACAGTAACGAACTGGATTTGAGCCCGCACAATTCTAAATATTTCCTTGTTTAATTGTCAAATTTTGTATAAAAAAGTGCTTCTGTATCATTTCTAGGTTTTTTGGTAGCAAGGGCAATTTTGAATCTTTTCGACTGCTTTACGTGTAGGATGCAGCCCAACAACCCATTTAATTGAAGTTGTGCACCGAGCAGGAAGTGCCAGGTCCGTAACGCTCAGGAAACGGAAAGTTGAAAGTTTGTTTTCTGAAACAGGTGCATGCAAATGAGAGAGACACACAGCGTCGGCGAAATGTGCACAAAAAATTTATTGTCAATATGTCACACTTTGTATTTACACCTCCCTGTTGACAGTGCACTGCAAAGAGCGAGGAGACAAGACATAAAACTATTTTTCCTCTTATTTCTCACCTCTAAGCACAGATAGCAATCTGTCCACACAGTCAGAGAATGTTAAAATGTAATTTACACATCTCACAGTCCATAAACGGCAAACAAACGAAGGAGAAAGGAGAATCGAAGCAAAGTACTCAACATACGACCAAGAAGGAAATCCAACCACGCTGTGCACATAGACGGACAAAAAAAAAAAAAAAAAAAGGTTCTTTACAACATGCAGCAGCTTGCAGGGAAGGGACGCATCTTCTTTGCCCGTGCTGCAAATTTAACAGTGAACAACACGTTTCCAACTCAAGCTGCACAGCCCTAAAGCTCGCAGACAGGCCCACACACATGCAGTTCTAAGCCTGCTGCACGCTATGCGCTCAAACAGAGCCACCCCAAAAGCTGGCACAAAGCGCAATTGCTTTGTCTCATTTTTGCTTCGCCTCAGACTATTTTACAGTACCGCTAAATAATTTTTCTTCTAATCTGGCCCCTCTTGCTTCGCGATTAAAAATAGTGTTTGGAGAATATAGTACCCTTTTTATTCTCCCACTCTATGCTGTATATATGAATATTATTGGAACTCCCCCTTTTTCTGTGAGGTAAAAATAGGAGGCTCTCTAGGCTTCTAGGTACTCGGCATAAAGGTACATGCGTTAGGAGGGAAATCCTTCTCTTGGGTACTACAATGTACAAGAACACACTTGGCGCTCCGAAGGTCAACGGGAATGAATACAACTAACAACGCGGTTCGGCACGTAACATGGTGCACGGGGAAAGTAGTTCGGTTGGAGTCTGACCTTGGTTCTTTTTTTTTTTTTTTTTTAGTTCCAGGATTCAACAGTGATACAGTGCTACAACATAATTACACAACCTATTTTGTCTTTCCACATGATCAGAACGCATTGGCGTATTTTTTTTTGCCGCAGTGGCGCAAAACTACAAGAAGAAAAGTGCCACGATCACCCGCCCTCTTTCAGATTGATGTTTTCTCGTCTTAGGAGTATCACCCTTCGACCAAGGGTGTGCTACTTAAACTTTTCAATATGCCGCTACTGGCAGTATTCGGGACTTTTTCTATTTGTTCATTACAGCTCAAAATGTGAACCTCTTCTAGAACCAGCACACAAAAATAGACTAGCTCCATAGCTATGAACGCTTACTACCTATATGGTGTTTTCGGCGTATGTCTTGGCAACACAAAGCCGAAAAATTACGTTACGTGCCCAACATTCTGAGCTCTGAATGGCAGCTCAACAGTGATCGCATGAATACATGCTTTTATTCGCAAGAGGAGGCAATCGTGGCTTTGCCAGCTGCTGATGATGCCACGAAAGCCAACCCAGTGGGAAGCACCTGCTCCCAAACTCTCGCAAGGGAGAAAGTACGCGCCACCACAACCCTAGATCTCAACAGCTTTGCAATCCCTACCGCCTACCCGAAGAGTTACTGCAAGTATAGACGATCCCTCTCTTTCCTAGTAACACGTGCTGCCAAGTACCAAAAAACGAAGCAAGAAAAAAAGCAACCCAAAGAAGCGATGTTGCAGGCGACCGGGGAATGCACTCGAAGGTTGCACAACCTCGCACATTAACGTTGCAGCTGGATATTTTTTTCTCCATTGCTTGCCCAACACTTACAAAAAAATAATTACTCTCCTCACTTACTCTGTTTTTTTATTTTGCTGTACAAACAACTAGAGCTTGGCGATTGCCCTTAACAAGTATGATATGTCAACGCGGGAAAGTGGGTGCCGCTGCAATACGAGCAAACCTGCCTGGCTTTAAGGCCGTTTTTCCCTCCAGCCCAATCCAGCCATCAAGTGATGAAAGACCGGCAACTTGCCATCTGCGAAAGGCAGCTCTCCATTTTCAGAACTAAAAAAAAAAACAAAACAGGGGTGACGAGGAAGGAAGAAGGGGAGGAGAGGAAGGGGACAGACATCCTAAGCTCCTTTGGACCTTGCAGTCTTGCATCCTGTACACCACACCTGCCCTCCGTGCTGCTTGTTTAAGTACACTTCAGTGAGGAAGAGGGTCTCTGCATTTTGCTGCTCCGAGGGCAGCAGGGATCAGAAGAAGGGCCAGAACGTCCCCGAGGCAAAAAAGTGGCTGGCGGGACACCAGCAGTTAACACGCCGTGCAACCTCCCACAGCCTTAACCCAGCAATGAACAACAACAACAACAACAAGGGCACAGCTCTCTCCAGGAATACGAGGAGAAACGAAGGAGAGGGAAGGGCCCAGAGAAGGGCAAGAGTGTCTAGAACCGACATAAGTGCTGCTTCTGCTGACGAGGAAGACTGTTGTACGTGATGGCACGCCACAAGATTGATTGAACGGTGGTGGCTCATGGGAACCTCACCAGGCCGCTGCTGTCATGTCAACGTGTCCGTGTGCTTGAGGGAAGAGAGTGCTCACGTGTGCGCTTCGCATGGCTGTTCAGTTCATCTTTTTTTTTTTCTTTCTCACACTCATTTGTCCACCCAATCACTTCGCAGTCGCAGATCACTTGGTGCGGGCAATGCGGCACAGACACACGGTTGTGCGCTTGCAGGTAAGCGACACTTTCTTTCCGCTGACACAGAGTTGCAGAGCTGGTGGACACTGCAGTCCTTTTGGCAACACAGAAACAATACAGGCGTTGACATTCCATCGCTGTGGGACTGCTTTTTCTTCTCTCTTGCCCAAACTTCCTTGAAGATATGTGTCGTTCCACCGAGGAGGAAATCTGAAGGATATGGCAGCAAACACACTGCGCTGGCTGGCTAGTATACATAAATAACAGAAACAAACAAGGACACCTTGTCACCGCTTGGAAACACCAGGGTCATCATCCTCTTGCAAGGCAAAAGAGAAGAGGCGGGCAACAGTCCCACCAACCGTGTCAGGGCTTGGCTGCTCCCAAACTGCATAGCTAAGCGTAGACAGGTCAGCATTGCAACTTGTTCACACAAGTGGTAGGGAGGGGCATTGCAGGTCCACAGCCGCATTAGCATTCAGAACCTGGCTCTTCCAGCGGCAGACTCCTTCCAAAATCACGCTATGCACTTCTTTCGGTACCCCGGCAATGACGCATGCCAAACAATACGGTGCATGCGAGAACTGTTGTCCTCTTTGCTAGCGACACAACCGGGCTTGCTTTTCATTGTCTTCTCTTCAGGTTCTCTACGTGTGTGGCTAGTTGGAGCAGGCTCGCTAGCTGGAATGGGTTTTGGGTTACTCAGTGTACACACGCACTACTTGGCGTAGAAACGGGGCTCTGTGCTTGGCTCCTACACACAGCTTTGTGTCCGCATGGTTAGTCGTCGCCTACTGCTCACTCGAGTTCACGCCCTCACACCCAGGTCCAACCGACTGCTGTATCGGAGGAGGTCGGGCTCCTCCCTTCAAAGGGAGAGGGCCGACCGATGGCCTCTTCGGGTAACGCAGGGGTGCAACACTCGCTGCTGTGGCACCTAGTTGGTTTGCCACTGTTGTCAACACCTCCTCTCCAGGCAAGATGGGTGTGGAGACTGCTGTGACAAGTAGTGGCCGCTGCACGCAGTGCTGAGCGCCCCTCCTTCGGCTGGCTAGATGTGTCGGGCAATAATTACGCACTTTCCCTGAAAGAGAAGGAGAGAGAGAGAGAGAGGAGTGAAAAATGATGGATAAAAACAGTGCTGATGTGAACACAATGTCACTGCAACAATGAGATGGGTGTTCCCTCATCCCGCAAGCCCTTTTCTTCCTCCCCCTGGCACCCACCTTAGCCGCTGCAGGGCGTCCTGTATCCGGTGCAGGCTGAGACCCGGTGCCAGCCGGTGCAGCATCTCGCAGAGGAACACGTCACAAATGCCCGGGCAGGCCCGCTCCGCTCGCTCAAAGGCATCCCGCAGCTCCTCCACCGCCTCGGTCAGCTCGCCGCCCGAGTTGCGGTGGCTGTTCTTGTGCCTCCGCTGGGCCTGCGCAAGCAAAACAAGGAGGAGGGTTGCAGTGCCTCCTAGGTCCTCTGTCATTTACTTCCACTTCCCAGGAGTGCAACAAAGGCAGAGCCAGAGCCAAGTCAACAAACGAGACACCACGTGACATTCTCAGCCCGGGCCCTCGAGAAAAGGCAAGCGTGTACCCACCTCGTTCAGGAGGGGCTCGATGGTGCTGCCGCTCGCGTCGCCCCGCGGAGATGCGGGCGAGGCGGTCTTGGTGGGCGACGCTGGCGGTGACTGGAGGCTGCTCCCGAGGGAGTCCCTGCTCCCTCCTCCTCCTCCGCTGCTGCTGTTGCTGCTGCTGCTGTTGCGGCTGTGTGGGGGCTCGGGCGACACCGCGTGGTTGCGCAGCAGCTCCTTGCTGGGGCTGCTGGCCAGCGGGGGTGAGCCTCCGTCCCCGTCGGGGGACAGCGCCAGGTCACCACCACCCTGGTCCCGGTTGTACGACGACCGGTACGGTGACGACGATGGCGGCATCGGGGCCATGCTCGAGGGCCTCGTCTGGAAAGGAAGGGGGGCCGTCAGCCACTGTGGCCAACCTTCACACGTACGGTCACACACTTCTTGCAATGCATCGAGTACAGGAAAGTCTCTGCCCAAAATCATTGGAAGCTGGTCTAACTGTGGTTCCATTCGAGGGCGTGGTGGAGTGACCGCATGTGTTGTGGAGCAGGAGATGCAAAGTGGAGGGCTAGGAAAATAGTTGCATTTCGAATCCTGCCCCTTGCACACCTTAAATCTTGATACCATGGGACAGTGCGCGCCCAATGTGCTGAGGGGTTCAGCATTAAGGAAACAGAAGGGAGGATTAGTATCACCGCTCCCTTATTCTCTGCTAACCCCACCACGCTGCAGACTATTGCGGGGGTGGAGGCAGGGTAGACAAAGCATATGGTTACACACAGACAGACAGACAGTGGGCAGACCAACGTTTCTAGATACTTTCAGTTATACAACTTTGCCAGGACCGGTCTGTGTGGTACAGAACACAGCCTGACATGCTGGAGTGAATTTTCTTCGCTTTCACACTGCGATCCCTAAATGTATGTGTGTTGTTTTTTTTTGGCTAACATGCAGTGTTGCTTTCTATACTGGCTGTAACAGTGATTACAGTTCAGTGTTATCTTCGAAGGAGACCAGGCATCTCTTCAATATCCCCAGTAACTCATCACGCCTTCAAAAATGTCAGCGCTTTTTGCGGAGATGTATATTGGGACACCTTGGAGCATGTTGAGCAATGGAACATTTCTTGACCATGGAAACCATGAATTCATGTTTGTTCATCATTGTTATGGGGAGGCGTTCCAGCTGCTGCCTGAAAGAAACTCGCCTGCTTTGACTCTGCGAATTTGATGTTATCTTACAATTCTGTCGCGACCCTCACCTTTGTTACCCCCCTTACACAATGCCCTGCAATAGGGGCCTGTAAGGTATTTTTAAATAAATAAATAAATAAAAAATGAGCAGCCGTGCCCAACTTTTCTAGAAAAAATTATCAACACACGTTGGTCGTACCCTCTTGTATTCTTTTTTCGCATGAAAATAAATACATCTGCCAGTTTTCGAGTATCTCTCATGTGTAAGAATTCCTATACTAGGTTAGAGGCTTCACTATCGTGCACAGGCAGCTGTCAGACGCCGCTAGGAGCAAATGAACAATTAAAAAATTCAAAAGGAACGCTTCTTGGGCTCGTCAGGAAACATTTGGTTAGAAAACGAAATTCAACCAGCACAGGGATGACTCCTAAACCCTCTTCTCTATTAATAATGTTTTTTCTACTCTGCTATTTATTTTGCACGTCGGCACGCAAGAATATTGTTTCCTGGCAGAGAAGTCATCACCACACAGCTTTTAAAGTCAATTCCTCATAAAAAATTCCTGGTGGGCACAAACAGGGTCCACAAGTTAATGATCAAATGGGCGTTTTTCTCATACATCACCTTGCTGGCTTTGCTGGCGTTGTGTGCTCATCCCACAGCATTGGCTTCAGTACAGAAATTTTTGAACGTCAGGCACATAAATATTTATGTTCGAGCCTGCTCCATCAGCTTAAATTATAAAATTCTGGCTGAACGCACACGAAAACGATGGCTTCGCGTTTTTTTCAACGGTGGAATTCTGCATTGCGAACCAGCATCCTGCAGACAAATTCATGTCTGATGAAGTGCGCAGTCTCGAAAATGTAAGATACACTGATTGTGGCTACAAAATTATTGCGGGTATCCAACATCAGTTATGTGTGCTTTGCTCATCTTGGCGGCATTTTAGTTTAGAGCAAACTTGATATTCTCAGAAGTTCGCGCACCATACCTGTGGCCTTGCTTGCCCCCTCCTTAGCATTGTATGCACGGTAGAATCATCAATTATATACAAAGAATGCAGGGCAAACATGCTCAGCCATTCAGCAGTCAAACGGTCAAAGGGGCTCTCTTTTCCAGCAATTCTCAGTGTTTGCACCACCTAGTTGGCATTGCGTTATGTAGCCAGCCCACAGGGTCAGCCCAGAAATTTTCTTAGGCCAAGCACATTCTGAACGTGCCCCACAAGATTAAAACCTGAAATTCTGGCGCAACGAACTCGTAAACACTCCCCCCCCCCTGTTTACTCGGGAGTTCTGCATACGAAACGTCCACCAAGCCTGCCGATCGGGCCGACTGGCACCAGCACTACTTGGCGGGTGGAAATGGACAGGGGCCACGTTTGCGCGCCACTTTCAGCTGGGAGTTTTACTACTGAAATAGATCTAGTAACCATAGTAAGCACTTTAGGGGGGCCAGCTTGTCACTGCAGCTAGTCTGGGGTCACGGTATCTAGCCACCGTAGTAGCGCGTAACGCTGCGTCACCCACCCAAACAAGGCTTCAAAAATGATCACCGCTTCCCCTGGTCGGGATTGAACCTGGGTCCCTCACGTTAAAAGCTGATGTCAATCCCATAGCGCTACAGAGGCACACATTCCTCATACGCAAAGTGTTAGGGGTGATCTTTGCGCTGTGCTATTACCACGGAGGCTGCAATTAAGTACGTAACATAAAATAAGGGAAAAAAATCAAATGAATGCATCAATTACCTAAAATTAATAAAAACTCAGTCAAGTTCATTTTTATAGTCCTTATCAGGGGATGCGGCCGCACACTCTCTTGACTACTTTTGGTATCAACACCAGGCTGGTCCTGACACTAGCCAAGAGAGGGCACCACAGTCCTTCTGGCTAATCCCTTGTCCATACTTGACAGCTTTCACGTTGAGTGGAACTGCTTTAATTTTTTAGATGTGCTACAGGTCAGGCTGTTGGCTTTTTTGGCCACAGCCACAAACAGCCCAGAAAGAAAAGGCGCAGTGCAACACTCACGGGGGACGAGGCCAACTTGGTGGGCTCAGGGGTGCGGCTGTAGATGACGTCCGAGGAGGGGGGCAGTGCGCCCGTGGGGGAGCTCTCGCCGTTGAGGCGGCCCCCCTTGGGCCGGTAGTTGTTGTCGGGGGGCGAGCCACGCAGGTCCAGGGAGCCGGGTGGGGCTTTGACAGTGCCCAGGTCCCAGCGGAGGCTCTTCCATGTGTCGTTCATCTTGGACTCGTCCCTGTAGGGGAATGATTGTGCACAATACTCTTGAGCAACACTGCCTGGGTTCGAACATGACAGCAAAGTTAGGCTCTATGACTCAACCCTTGGTTACCTCTACTTTTCTCTTTTTTTTTTTTTTCTGTTTTACAACATAACTTACCTAGCCATGCACCAAGCAAAAATTTGTCTATCCGATTCCCATCGTTTGTGAAAATCACCATGGTCCCTTTCCTCACAAGCCATTTCCTGAAGAAGAATCACTCAGGAGCTAGCGAGGGACCACAGATTGAGGACAGTGAGTGAGTGAGTGAGTGTCTGTGGGCGTGTGTGTGCACCTGTACGAATTCCCCCTCCACCCATCCACATACTCTATGTTCTTACCCATTCCATCGAAAGGGCTGGTAACCATCAGTCTTTCCACGTTTTTTTTTTTTTTTTCTAAAACAACACAAGAGCCAAGCTGTGTGCCTCATGTCAGTGCACAGTGTTTGACGCCCACCCCTTCGTCCTTGGAGAGTTCCAGTAAATTTAAAACAGCCTAAATAGCTTAACACGTGCCAAACAGATCGTAACGCAAGGGTTTCCATGTTTTGAATTAACTAGAAACACTGTTGCAGTGGATGGTAATCAAACTTATACCTGATGTCTCCGCAGTAGAATGCTCAAGCCACTAAGACGGCATGGAAGAGTAGACTGCACATTACTAAACCTGGTATGAAAACTCATGGAGGAAGGACTTTTTTAAAACACATCAAAGCAAATGCATACATTTAAGCCTTATACTGGTTATACCAGAGGGGATGGCGAGAAACCTCTTAGCATTCCTTTGTGTGGTGGACAACACGTCTCATTTCAAGATGAGGCTTACAAGCCAACCCCTCCCAACCCTTGCCTGAACACATCTGCTAGCAAACTCCATAGGGTGTGGCTGTTGTCGGTAACCTGCCAGCAACCACTTCAAAACAACTAGCAATCAAGAAGTACGCACCCCTCCCTCTAACGGCGGCGATGGTTGAACACGCATGTGCTACTCTGGAGGTGTACACCACTTCTCTTGAACACCCACAGCAACTTTCGGGTGCTCACTCCGAAGGCCTAACGTTTGGGTTTGGGGTGTACGGTGCAAGTCGGTGCCTGCTGCTTGGCATTTGCTTCAACCATGTCAAAATGGATCAATTGGATAGAGGCTGACTTGATGACCCGAGGGACCCAGGTTCGATTCCGACCACGGGAAGCCTTTTTTTTTTCCACCTCATCAGAGATCATTCATCATCATCATCGTAAAAAAAAAAAAGTTGCATTTCCTGCAGGGTGTATTGGCGTGCAATGGCATTAGTGAGGACACTAAAGCTTCGCTTTAATAGTTCGACGTGAAGAAGCCAGTGCCCGGCAGTCACAGACGATGGCTCTCAGATTTAATGCAGCTAACACAAAGCGGCACGCTTTGTCCCACTTCGGGCAAGAACACAGATGTCGCCACTCACGAGTCGGAGGTCTCCGAGTCGCTATCGCTTTGGCCACCTCCTGCTGCTTTCCACCGCTTGTACTTTTCTATTAGGTCCATCAGGTAGGACGTCTTCTTGGCCTTGCGGATGAAGGGAAACCTCAGGAGCTCTTTTGCTGTTGGTCGCTGCAGTAGAGAGGATAAGAGCTTACCAACAGAACCAGTACTGCAGTCTCGAACTGTTAATAGTGTATGTACAATTACTCACACAAGCACGACACTGTTAATGAGATACTGCTAGCGTTTCCTCTCCATTCATACACAGGAACTCTAGAAGAAGGCCATTAAATAGTGCAACAGATCCTCACTACCTTGGACTTAGTTACCTAATTTGAAGGCCCTTCAAATTCAGACACCATGTGTGCCACGTACCTTGACCTGCTTGCCCCAAAGAGTTTTTGAAATGTACTCCAGACAACCCTAAATTTTGAGAAATCGCTTGCATATACGACTTATCTTGAAGGTAAACCGGATGTGCGAGCTTCTGTTAGCGACGTCGAGAGACAAGGGTGCTCACGTTCTCGGGGTCCTTGTTGAGGCAGGCCTCGACAAACTCCTTGAACTGCTTGCTGTAGTTGCCCGTGAGCTGGGGCGGGTTGTTCTTGGGGATGAGGAAGAGCACGCGCATCGGGTGCAGGTCCGAGTTGGGCGGCTCCCCCTTGGCCAGCTCGATGGCCGTGATGCCCAGGCTCCAGATGTCCGCCTAGTCAGGGGGAGACCGCAGAATTAATTTATGCCCGGAAACCCCCCGGAGGGTTAAGCCTTAAAAGAAGCCAAGCTCTTCAAAACTCCCCAGTACCCAACCTGGGAAATGGGTACGAGACTACCGTGTCTGTTCCATCTCGCACACAGGTGTAAGTGCTGGTTAAGAATAATAAGGGCCAAATTGCAGCATTCTGTTTTATGCTTGTTTCAGGCAAAAATTCCGAGTGGTAAACCCAGCAACAAATACTCAACAGATCAAACGAAGCAGCAGTGCATGTAGAAAATGGAATGGGTGCATGCAAATTTATGGGAGCATAGCACCCACAGTGGATAACACAATGCAGGATCCAACATATCAACTCTAGCTCATGATAGATAATCTAAGAGGAAGGTGGAAGAAGTGTGAACAGGAAATTAGGTACGAGGAATAAGCGAGAACAGTATGAGTGAAGAGGTAAAAAAGAGAAAAAGATGCAGAAACTTCCCCAAGCACGAACAGTACGATGAATGCTAAGCTGCTCACCGAATTTTTTAAAATAGGCTTCACTACTATGCGCAGCTGCTTTGCCAGAAAGACTTTTTTTGGGGGGCAATACAAACAGTCTGATAACAAAGAAGGAAGACCAAAGGTTCTTTAAAGTCGGCCTCACAACTTACACAAATGCATTGCTGGGAAAACTTCTAGGGCAATATAAGCGGGCTTGTAGGAAAATATGGAGACCCTGAGGCCTTTTATTACCAGCATAGTGCGACACGTGGAGCAATACAGACAGGTTTCCTCGCTGCGTCCGCATAGAAATAATGCTTAAGCATTTAAAGAACCGAAAGCGTCATAAATAATAACAGGGACGGAAACGGCGCTTTGCGCAAATAAGCCACTCTAAAATTCCAAGAACGCCACTCCACGCGTCGCTGACTCGTACAACGGTACAGAACTTCTCGAGCGAACATAACCAAGGTCCCAGGAGCCGAGATTGCATAGATCAGGGTGGCCCCCTCGCGAAGGCATCCCGGCACAGCCGTCACAAACGCGCCGAGAGCGCGCGCGCATCGCATTCCTCTTCCGCTTCTCCGCGAATAACAATTACGCGGGTAGGAGGCGGGGAAAGGGTGGGAATATGATGCGCCTCCGCGCCCACCGGTATGACCCAACCCGGGAAGGCAATGCGAGACACCCTGCCGCATCCTCCACCGTCACACCGCCGCCGAAGTCCCTACCACTTCTCTTGGGAGCCTATTACACCACGAAGGGTGCCTGCCGCCCGCTCAGGTGTCCGCAACCGGGGGAACCTTGGCGGCGATGACACGGGCAAGCTTCGCCCGATGTCGACGGTGACGCGCGCGGGCGTTGCGAGCGAGGAGAAAGACAAAGGAAAGCGCAGCAATGAATGCGCGTCCGGGTACCCTCTCCTGAATGCGCAGTGGCGCATTTCACGGCGCGAGGCGGCTGCGACCGTGACACGGATGGGGCAACCTCCGTCTCCTATTCGGGCTGCGAATCACCGGCGGCTAGCTTTCAGGGCATGGCAAACCCGCAGGGGGCGCGACTTCAGTGGCGGCGTGCTCCCGAGAGCAACAATGCAAAAACGAAAGGGCAGAAGCGCATGGTTTGGTTAAACTATCGGTAACCACATGCGCTTGAAACCCATAAAGCACATGAACGAAATACGAAGGAATGCCCACAGCAGCGTCGCCCCGTTACGTGAGAGAACAGACGCTAGGAACATCTCGGAATAAGTGACACATTTTCAAAGACACGCACGGTGGCCCTGTGCGTGTCACAGCTTCTGCGTCGACTCCTCTTCGCCCAGAAAAAGGTGTGCAGTGGTCATTATCCCCTTGACACAGCTCTCTCTCTCTCTCTCTCTCTCTCTCTCTCTCTCTCTCTCTCTCTCTCTCTCTCTCTCTCTCTCTCTCTCTCTCTCTCTCTCAGTCTTGGTCACAACCTTCCACAAAGAATCACCCGTTGAGCCTTGTATGGCCACTTGTTCATTTTTTTTTCTCCGCGACCGTGTCATTCATACGGGCCGACCACACATTCTAAGCATAGGACAAGGCCTATTACGCGCTGCTTAAAGTGAACGCATACAAACTCGTCCTTGGACGCCGACAAGTGCCAGGTCTGCCTCGCACTGATCCTTCTCGAGGAAACCACGCGGGCTTCATTGCGTTTCACCGCTTCCCCCGAAATCCAATCCAGCCGCTTCTTCGGCCCCACACACAACACCTGAGACCGCTCTTCCACGGAGCCGAGTAGTGGGCTCACGCACGATGGGCGCTGGACGGCCGGCTGTAATTGGGTGTTTGACGCCGGCCTCCGGAGTAAGCATTGTGGAGGAAATTACAAGTCACTCACGCTGCGGACGCCGAACGTCCAACACCGTTTAGACCCCCAACATCGGCCGGTAAGACCGTAATTATAGAGGCACACAATGCGCGGTGGAAGGGGAGCGGAGACGGCGACGCCACCGAGTAAAAACGAGATGGAACTCAATTCGCTCCCATTTCCCGCGATGCCCGTCACTATAGACACAATGTACCTAAGAATGACTGAGACATCCTGGCCCCTCCAGCACTGATGGGCGTGTCGAGCGGTGCACCGATTTCACGCCGGCGTAGATTGAAGAGGCCAGAGTGAAATGCCATGCCGGAAAATGCTTCAAAATGACGGCTAACAACCCGCTCTGAGCCTGCTTCAAACGCTCCACAGCTGCCAATCTTTGCACACACCTCCCACCTCCCCAGTCCGTGGATCAGCGTGCAGTAGAGCCGCTCCGTCGGACTGCAAATCGCTGCCCCACAGAGGCACAATGCCACTATAGGCGTCAATCGTAGACGTTCCGTATCGAAGACACCTTTAAACGCGCCGCCACTGGACAATCTCGGGCGCAATCTAATGACCGCTCAGCCTCGTGCATCACCCTCTCAAGGTCTGCGTCGGTAGCATCAGAAACGGTCAGTATCGGCTTCCAGTGCAGCACTCGGCATACAATGAGCGGTGATTCCGTTGCTTCATCACATAAACCGCGGCCGATCTGCAAACCATGGCACTCCCTGCGGAACTCCGTCGCCACTTACCCGAAGCGCAGCCTGCTAACAGCGTGCCCCCCTTTGCGTGCATAGCAGGGATACAAATAATAAATTACCCCAAGGAGTGTCTCAACAATTGAAGGGAAAATTAAACACGGTGAAACAAATTGGCGCAGCTGGCACTAGCGGTGCAAGGCTGGAGAAACGGCAGAGCTGGAGGGCCCTCTCCCTTCCTAGAGGGGTCGCCATGGATTTCCGAACTTGCCGCTGAAAGTTCTCCATAACTGGCAGGACCGGATCGTTTCGACCGCACACATTCACATCTCTCCCAAAGTGGGCCGCGTTAGCACGCGCTAGAACCCGCCGCCAAGTCCACAGCCGACGTCCGCGCTACGAACCCAAAGGACCCAGGTTCGATTCCGACCCCGGGAACCGCTTTTTCTTTCCAATTGGCTGCACATGTTACTGTTCCCCAACGCTGCTAACCCGTACTGCCCGTACTTCTGGGCCACTTGGGGTGGCCCAGTAATTAGTTTGCCGGTTTCACGGCGCAAAGGCCCCTGGTTTGATTCCCGGGACCTCCCTAATCACATTTTTTTTTTCTTGTGGCTTCGAGGTTTTTTGGTGCGACGGACGGACAAAGCTCGGCCTAAACAGCTCGCCTGTCAAAATCCAGACAAGCGAACGCTGGCGAGATAAGAATGAGGACAACAGCGTCGAATAACTAGCCATAACGAACGGATTGCAAAAAGGTGTGTGTGTGTGTGTGTGTGTGTGTGTGTGTGTGAGAGAGAGAGAGAGAGAGAGAGAGAGAGAGAGAGAGAGAGAGAGAGAGAGAGAGAGAGAGAGAGAGAGAGAGAGAGAGAGAGAGAGAGAGAGAGAGAGAGAGAGAGAGAGAGAGAGAGAGATCGCACACAGTTGTGCTGACGTGATTTTAAAGGGGCACTGACACAAAATTTTGAAGGCGAGATAACTTCGGAGATAGATTGGTGGGAACACATATACATCATCTGCAAAATATCGACGGCGAATACAGCCTAGAACATATTTAAAATCAATTTTGAAGTGTGCGAAACGCAACCGAGCAGCCAGCAGAGGACCACGCGCAATTGTAAATAAACAACATCCAAACACGTCACGAGTTTGTGTTTGCCGCTTCCGCACTGTCGGCGCTTTTCGCCGGCTCGGCCGGCTCGCCGCTCCAATCGGAGGGCCGGAGGGCGGAGCTTCTGCTCTCGAGGACGAACGACCCGATCGTTGGCGGCGGCGGCGCCGTGAATTCGCGAGCTCATCGGGCAGCTCGTAGCGACCAAAGTTCTACAGCGATTCCAGGCACTCTGTTTCTATTACTTTTGATTTACATTGGACGCGAAAACGCGCCGGAGGCACGAAAAGCTCACTGAGCTAGCCGCACGGTCGCTGTGCAGGCGGCGGCCACGGCCGCGAAGTGACCCAGGCCGGCGCAGGTAGCTCGAGTGATAGCTTGTTACCGCTGCACGAAATTGTCCCCAAGTCCCGACCATGGTGGCTTACATGAGAAAGGAGTTAATGATGCGATGGCGGGTTGCATTAAAAATTGTCATCTGACCGCTTACGAGAGCGGCACTCGAATATCCGCCGCAGTGCTGAGCCGAACACATCTGTAGGCGGACCTGTAGGCAGACCGGCCGGCTGCTCCCAGCGCGCGTCTTGCCACCCACCGTCTCGAGCGTCGCGCGTCGTTCTTTAGCCGCGGTAGCATTTGCACTCGCAGCGCCTGCGTCACATCCACGGTCGCTTTTTAATTAAGCGCCTCACGAGATCAGTACGTGGGGGCATTCGCAGAAACTGCCGTCGATGCGGATTCGACAGTGCTACGGCGGCTCTGCTCTGTGATATCCCTCCGACGGTCACGTGGTCAGCTTTGTTCCCACAAAATCCACAAAATCCATCGTTTCGCGGCACTCGCTGAAACCGAAACTGCGACTGGCCGCATTGAAAATTCCTCTAATTAAACAACCGCCGCACGCTGAAGCAAATGAGGTTTCTACAGGTTATAAGTAGGTAACTAGCTACTTATCGCAACAAAAAAAACAAGATGCAAAATTTTTGTGTCAGTGCCCCTTTAAGTGTCTATTATCTTCAGAGTGAACGTTTGTTGGTCGGCGCTTCTGCCTGGCTCTCTTCCCACGAAGGCCAGATAGCTACTTAAATTTAAGTTACACGCCGTTTGAGGACATGTTTTCTTCTAACAATTCCGGAAATGTGACGGTTTTACGGTCCACCTGCAGAGACAACGCCTTATCATTCTTTACGGTAGAGGGGGGAAAGGGGGGGGTGACAAGTAATGACCTTTACTCTCTTGCGGTACACCTGTTCGCACTCCGGTTTCTTTTTCCTTTGGTCGGGGGACTAAGAACAAGCACAGCACTTCCTACTAAAGAGGCCATGAAAATTCTTTTTTCCCCTCATTATAGAGCTTATTTGGGTGACGCTTGCGTAAAAAGTGGTATCAGTGTTACAATCTTTCGAATGAACCAAACGCAGTTTGTCTTCATGGCCCCTCTATAGGCCAGGTTTCAAACACCGTAACGCAACCTATAGACCTTTTTTTTTTTTTTTCGATCACTGCAAAGGTGATTACACTGCTCAGATTTCTTAACGAATTTCGACATGCCGGTTACACCCCCTTAATTCTACGCTTTGGTCAACAAGATAACACTAAAACGGCTACCTGCCAAAACCGGCCCACGCCCTTCGAGTCGGCGCGCATGGTTAGACGCAAAACACCCGCGTTTTTCCCCGGTCCCAGACTTGCCGCATTACCGCGTGCGTTGCGAAAGTACAGTGCAGAAAAAAACTGCCGAGTCAGGCCGCTACTCGAAAGCAACAGCGACGCAACCGACAAATCAGCGCAAGGTCGCCGCTAAGCTTTCTTCGCACCACGCAGCGTTAGCGCGAACACGACTCTCGCTTTCAGCCGTCACGTCTGTTAACGTTCCTAAACGACCTCGTTAATCAGCCGCGCATAACAGAGAGCTCAGCGAGGTGCACTGCGCCATTAGGTGCCCCGTTAAACTCGGCATGACTACCCCCACGTCTAGGGGCGCACACACACACACACACACACACACACACACACACAGAAAAAAGAATCCAGTTTTAAGGCCCTCCACACAGACAGAGCTCGTTTGCATACAACAGCGCAGCGGAGAGAGACAGGTGAAAGAGTTTTAAAGCCTCGACCACTTTCTGTCGTTCAACGTGCAGCAGGCGCAGCCGGCTAGCGCTCCGCAGTCCATTGGAAAAGCCTCGACGGGTGGCCGTCGCTGCATGCACACGTCGAACGGCCATGCACGGTTAAACAACGCGTCGTGCACATTGTTCCGCGGAGGGCAAACGCAGGGTGTGGCTGGAAACGCAATTATAAAACCCGTCGGCGCCCCACGGAGGCGAAGGAAAGCTAACGGCACCCGCTGTCTCGAGTACGTACACACGCGTCCAGGAGCAAATTTTCGTCGCGGCACTCAATGCATGAGCTCGCTTTTTTTTGCTTGTTTCCGTCTTCGTCGACGCGCTGGCAGCTAGCGGCCTCGCAGGGGCGGAACGCGCCGCAACAACAATCAGATCTGGCGCGGGACGTGAATAATGGTCGCGGCCGCGGCAATCAACGCGGACTAGCAAAAGCGTCCCTTGTGCTGCTGCTGCTGCCGCCAGCTACAGGAGTTAGAAGTCCTCGGCAGAAGTGGCGAACAAGCGTCGGCAGTGTGATATTTTAACGCCGCGGACACATTAGCCGGCTATTGTTACCAATGGCTAGCAGTCCGCATCTCAGTTCCGGTGCAACAGCACGAAGCATGGCGCGGGAACTCAGCCACTTTAGAATTCCAGTGTGACAGTGGCTAAAAGATTCTAAAAATTGCGGGGGGGGGGGGGGGTGGGGGTGGGGGTGGGGGGGGATGGCTACAGATTAATTTTGACCACCACCTGGGGTCCTTTCCCGTGCGTCGAAATGTAGATACGCACGAGCACTTCTGCTTTTCGCCTCCATCGTAAAAGCAGTCACCGATGCCGGGATCGAACCCAGTGATCGATTCCAGTGAATTTAGTAAAGTTGCACGACATAAAATTACGCCGTTACTTCCCAACCAAAACCGCGTAAAGCGCTATACTAGCACCGCCTGGGGCGCAATATTTGTCGGTTTAATTGACGATTAATTGGACTCTGACGGTTAATTATACTCTTCTTTCTATATTCTACTATGTACTTATAACCACACGGAAGTGCCGTGATGGCGCAGTCCGAATTGCAAAAGTATGACGGCAGAGTTCGACTGCCATTAATGAGTTTTTTTTTTTTTCAGGGTGGGTGGGAAGACTCAATTTTTTCCGCAGAAACTCCCAAATAAAAACTATTGCAAAAAAAAAAAAAAACAAAAGAAATGATTGACATAAGGTCTGGTGACGGTAGAGTAACGTACAAGCTAATTCTATCAGTGAGCGTAGAGCGCAGCACCCACCTTGGAGTCGTAGGCCGACTGCTTGATCACCTCGGGCGCCATCCAGAAGGGGGTGCCGACGAAGGTGTTGCGCTTGCTGGTGGTGTTGGTGAGCTGTCCGGCGACGCCGAAGTCGGCCAGCTTGACGTCGCCCATCTCGGAGAGCAGCACGTTGGCCGCCTTGATGTCCCGGTGAAGCTTGCGCTCGCAGTGCAGGTAGTCGAGGCCGCGGAGGACCTCGCGCAGGATGACCGCGATGTGCAGCTCGTCGAAGCGGCCCGCCTTCATCAGGTCCAGCGCCGAGCCGCCGCCCAGGTACTCCATGATGATCCAGAGGCGCGTGCCCTTGAGGTACGAGCCGTAGTAGCGCGTCACGTAGGGCGAGTCGCACTGCGAGAGCACCATGATCTCCTGCTGGATGTCCTCGATCTCGTCCTCGGCCTCCTCCAGGTCGATGATCTTGATGGCCACCACCTGCTGCGTCCGGTTGTCCAGCCCCTTGAACACCTCGCCGAACGACCCCTTGCCGATGCGCTCCTGCTTGGTGAAGATCAGCTCGGGGTCCACCTTCTGCGGAAGGCAGGGAGAGGAAGGGAAGGAAGGAAGGAAAGGCGGGGCTCGATTAGTACTACAACCCTCGTCGCCTCGGAGGAGCACACGACAAAGACCACACACATGCGATACGTCTGCCGCACATCACATGTGATTGAGCCGGGATAGGGATAAGTATCTGTTGTGCCCCACGCTCCAGTTTTACGCCCGATCAACATACACGAAGGATTACAATGCGGACGAAGAACAAAAAGATATCGGCGTGACTCGCATTTTCCGCTGCGGGCGTCGGAGGAACACGAGCCGCTTCCCAGCGGGGCCAATTTCGAAAGCGAGCGTAGCCTCGTCCGGCACGCAGCAGCCGCAGGAAGACTGTTCTCGCTCCGACCGACAAGGCGCGAAACGCGTTCGCAAAATCCACCATGGAACGGAGCACGCGGTGTTCGCAGTCAGCGACGCGCTGCGCTATCCGGAACGCCATAAAAATTGAACGAGAAATCGCAACAACCTGGCAGCAGACACGTCGCCATCGCCGCGGAGAGAGACAGCCCGGGAACAGGCTGCGGTGCACGGCTGCGAATCCTTTATAATGCCACGAATCCTTTATAGTGTTTCCTCAGGAGGGCGAAGAGCTTTAAGAAAGCACGGGGAACGAAGTAATCTGGGTGAGAAGAAAAGGACCTCGACTATGGAGGCCTGCGGATGACCTTTTTCAATCAACTCGACGGCCAGGAAAGCAGGCGGATTTTGAACTTTTCGCGGCCGCGGAACGCTATGCTACACACGCGAGATGAGAGGGTCGAGGCATTAACGTTGCAGCGCTCAAATGTTGCGGCCTTTGACAATCTCTCGCGCCACGCAGAAGGGTTCCTGCGGACACAAAAACGCTACATTTAAACTCCGTTTTTACCTTATTCGCCCTCATCAACGCGCTTCAACGTCCGTTACGCTCTTGTATTTGTTCCGTGCAGTAACTGCCTTTCCCGGCGTTATGCTCTTTCCGTAGGAAAAAGGATGCGAAATAAAAAATAGCACATGGCCCGACTAGATTATAGTAGAACAGTGACCGAAAAAGTCGCTAAATTCGTACAGCATCAAAGTAGAAATGGGTACACGTATAAGAATTATCAAAACACATTTCGAGATGCAAAACGTTTTCCGTACACGATTCCCCTTACAAAATATGTTCCACTATTTCGCAATTTTTTTATCATATCAATCTTGAAGCGTTTGAGAGCTTATAACACGAACGTTAGAATTATCTGCGTTCGTTCCAGAACTGCATGGCTCCAATCTCAGTACAGGCACCACGCAGCACGGAGTATACGAAAGTCAGGTACTACCCGTTATCACAAAAGCCTTGTTTTAGGTCCCCATGTGAGTCGCGCGGGGATATGATTCTCAAGCCGTGCGTTCAGACGTCGAACTTTTCCACGCGAAGCCGAGAGTGACATCGCTTTTGATATCTAAATGGCCGCCTTAATATACTGCGATCGATGACAGCCCAAGTAAACTATTTAACGGGTCCTGGCAGGGCATACGCCAGGTTTATAAAGTGGCCCTTTCTTCAGGAACAGCCCGATCGAAACAATGACGAGGAGTCCCCGCTCGAGCAACAAGAAGAACGCGCGCAGCTGATTGTAGGGTTTAATAACGCGCCGACGCAACGCAGGCGATGAGGCGCGCCGTAGTGGAGGGCTCCGGATTAATTTTGACCACCTGGGGATCTTTAACGTGCGCCGAAATCTCGTACACACGGGCGTCTTTGCTTTTCGCCTCCACCAGAAAAGCGACCACCGCGGCCGGGGATCGAGCCCGCGACCTCGTGCTCAGCAGCGCAACACCTTAGCCACTGAGCCACCGCGGCGGGTAGAACGCGCGCAGCTATCGTCGAGTTGTCTCGCACGCGAAACCGATAACGGCGAATGAAGGAGGGATCGCAGAGCACGACGCACGCCACGAAAATGAACAAGTGGTACTATGACTACGGAGGGCGCCTTAGTGGGGCAGTAAGCCAAGCCCTGAAGTCTGCAACAATGTAACGCTATCAGCGTCGGCAAGAGGCCCGCCTGACAGCGTCCTGCCGGTGATGCTATCGCCCGTCCATGCCTATTGTAAATCAGCAGACCGGACAGCCCTCCAACTCCACGGCGCAAAACGGGAGCAGGCGTGCTGTAATATTTACGCGCCCGTTCAAAGTCACGCTTCGGCCCTCAGCGGGAAGCTAAGAAAACCGCTTACCCCCGAAGTATTTGGGAAACTTCATTCCTGTTAGCAAGCTAATGGGAACAAATAAGCACGGACGTATTAATACTTACATGTGTTCGCGCGCGCATAAGGGCTTTTAGGCCGAGTTGTCACACGTTACACCTGAAATACGCTATAACCAATCAACAGCCACGGAGCTGTTATATAACGAGGCTGTTCGGTTCGTTATAACAGCGAGAGCTGCAAATCGTTGATTGATTGTAGGGTCTAACGCTCCGACGCAACGCAGGCGATGAGGCGCGCCGTAGTGGAAGGCTCCGGATTAATTTTGACCGCATGGGGATCTTTAGCGTTTGCCGAAATCTCGTACACACGGGCGTCTTTGCTTTTCGCCTCCATCAGAAAAGCGGCCGCCGTGGCCGGGAATCGAACCCGCGACCCGGGCTCAGCAGGAGAGCTGCAAATCAGTGGCTGCCTCTTGAATTTCAGAAAATGCTATAACACATCAAAACTTCACCGGTGTCGCCATGCAGATAGTTTTCGACTGCCCACCAGGGATTCTCTGACGTTATATGGAGACGAAATAGAAACGCCTGAGAAAAACTTCAGGCCTTGATGAAAACTTGAGCTACCCAGGAGTGTTATTATGGCATTTAGACTTGCGGAAAAAAAAAAAAAAAAAGGCAAAGGCCTCCGCTAACAGCGCAGTCACCGAGCAGGGTGCGATATTAGCAGGGCGAATTTCGGGCGAACGCGTCCTTTTATAGAAGCAGAGGCGCCTAAACACAGATGCATGCCACAGAAGTCGCAATCGGGACGCGACCCGTGCACTGCACCAACTCGGCGTATCATGAACCGCCCGCAGAAGTACCTCCGGGAAGGAATGGAGAAGCACATAAGGGTCGGATCCTTACGCCATACACAGAACAGTTCTTCCTTAGTTGCACATTTAACGAACAATGGTGGTGCCGCCGCCATTCTTCCTCCAAACGATCTCCCCCTCGCACCGCGCATTCAATTCAAGAAAGAAAAGAGTAGAAGGGCGTGACGCCGCACGGCCACGTAATAATTTGAGGCCCACTAGTGGCCAGCGGAGCTAAACGCTCACTCACTGCGTCCGGACCCTCCTCTGTTACGGGATCCATTGTGACCTTCGCTCTTCTTTTACGGGTGCTGCAAGGCGCTTTGCGACTCCTCCATTCTATGTCTTCTTCTCCCGTCGGTATCCGAGCTCACCGCGTGCCGACAAAGGAACTACCCCGCCGCTAGAGCACTCAATGCGGGCCGCAGCATCACTGCGCCAGAGGCCCCGCTGCCATTCGTCGGGCCCGTATGGAATTTTCTGAGAATGCACTGGAGCACTCGTCGACAGATGATAAAGGGGAGAAAAAAAAAAAAAAAAAAAAAACTGCCCAGGCGGCTCCAAGCAGCAGGGCCTGCGCGGACGGCGAGGGCGTTGTTGACCAAGCAGGAGAGATAGATAAGGACGCAGCCGTAGCCACAGGCGACAGATTCGCCACTGACGAGCGCGGACCTTCGCAGATGCATATCCCGAGCACCCCTTTCCCCAAGGTCCGCTCGCGGCGATAAGAGCTACGCGGGTGAAATGTGTGGACGACCTTCGATATCGCGAGCCGGGACTCGGCCTGAAGGCAAGCATCCAGACCTACGTCTAGCAATAGACGGGAGGGCAGAATACCTCGATGACCTAACGCTGGAATAAATAAACAGTGAAACAAATAAACAGTTGAAATAAATAACGATATAGAGGAAAAACTGTACGAAGCTGTTGCAGTATATATACAAGTTATACACGGGCAGGAATGCTTTCCCACCAGGAAGTATATCCACGACTCATTTTCGCAAGGTCGGAAGAGACCTGACTTACGGTGACGTAAGCGACGGAGAAAGGCGTATAGATAACTGACTCATTAATTTAAAAAGCGTTTCGTCAGGGGCCGAGAATAGTCACGCCGCGGAGGTAAATGATTAAGTGGGGAATGGAAGTTTGGTTGCTGTCGCTGCGCTCAACGGGAAGTATACATCTCTGGATTTCCCGCCAAATCTCAAGTTTCGACGCACGCACTCAAACGGCCCAGCTCATCTCATCTCCATAAATGCTTGAGCATTTAAGAATTCAGCTCACTACAGACTTGCAAGACAACGTATCAAGTAATGAACGTATCGAAAGTGTCGTGCCGTCACACGCGTTGTCAGTTCGAGCCAGACTGACCGGTTCGAATTAAGCGTTGCGACGAAGTAGTCTTTGCTTCTTTCCTTCTCACTCACATAAAAGAACCAGCTTCCCAATTATCTCTCTCAACTCCCCTCACCACTTCTCTTTTGCGCACTATTAGGCCGTTTATTTACCCCGACAAAAAGCGCTATTTTCGGCTTGACCTTTGCAAGCGGAACCACACTTGGAGTAAACAGTATTGCAGCGTGCGCACGTAGCCCTCCGGGAATCAGGCATTTCGGCTTTGCACTGGAACGTACAGTAGGACCAAAACCCTTGTTCTCGAGCGTGAACGCGCACTTAGCAGCTGTTCAACCAACTAACTGATGTCGCGACAAGCATCGCTGATAATTCGCACCGCAACCAGAAGATCCCCGGGGGGTTGCACGCCACCGGCATCGTTTTGCGTTGCGCCACGTTCAGACTGGTGTTGCAACTGCCGTAATATCTTTAAACGCTAACGCCATGACACTTCTCAGCCAACCGAATTGTGTGAAATTACACTTCTTACGTGGCGCGTAAGTCGTGTGGCAACAGGCTATACGGGACACTTTACGAACCATACGCACACAACAGCGCGCAAGCGCTTCGGACGTGCAGAAACATGACTGATAAAGGGCTGTGATAAACGGAGAGAAACTTCCGGGTAGAGCGAATCTCCCAAGCAGGACGTTGCTCGAGGTGAAGCAACGCATTCGGGAGGATCACGAGAAGGAGAGAAGAACGTGAGAAACGACGACAGATTAGTCGCAGATCTGTGACGAGCGCTGTCGTCTTTGCCTATGGATGTGCACTAGCAGTCCATGACTACACAGTGTCATGGCTACGTTTTTGTGCTACTATAAACTGGAGATGACGGGTTCAATTCTCGGCCGCGGATGGTGCGTTTATGAAAGTGACGAAAAACAAAACGCCCCCTTTAAGACACCACGGCGCTCGTCATGGAAACTTGGGCGGCTTGTAGCTGCAAGTGCCGGTAAATTACACACACACAAACGTCCGTACGCACGCACTCACACCCACGCATCCTCACATGACGCACCATACGCCATGTCACCCTTCATAAAGTTGGCTTTCCCCCAACATGACCGTGCTCGCAGTGAAGCATCCTTTACAGGTTCTCGCCTCACATGCGCGTCGGCGCGGAGCCCTGCGACGTCACCCCTGTAAAGCGATCGTACAAACACCACATCGTTTACAGTGAACACAAATTCTGTCAAACATCCCCCCCCCCCTCCCAAAATGCCACAGCACCAAAAAGAAATCAGCGATTGCAGACGAAACGCCACAGGCGCCAATGTAGCGTGTTTTAGTGACAAAACAGACGTATGGACTACCTCTCAGTCATTTTTTTTTTATTTTCAAGAAAAAGAAAAAAAAGATCCCGGGTGTGATTGGCCACTATAAAGTAGCCGTGGTTCTACTTCGCCCACGCTGCCGTCTATGAGCGCCAAGTAAAAATAAAGCCGCTCGTCGGGATGGAAGGAGCGAGCGTTATCAGGGGAGGCAGCAGGAGCTGTTTCCTCAGCGGCGTACGCCACGGCCAAACGTGAGCCCGAAAGCGCTGCACAGCTGCGTGACTCAGCCAAGCTACCGGAAAACAAAGCACCTCGGCATCACTTCGAGCACCTCTGTTGTTGAAACAAGGGAGGCCCAAGCAAAGAAGGCGCAAATCCGCCAAGACAATGGGCCGCGCGAACAAGCTGAGAAGCAGCAACGTCCCGCCCTCGGATATCGCGCCGTCAACACACGGGCACTGCCGAACGACAACACTGCGCGTTGCGATACGGCAGGGCGGTGCATCGGAGGTTGGAACAAAGCGCCCGAGAGACTTGACAGCTAGCAGCCCGACTCAAGCCTCAAGAAGCCACGGTTTAGCTGATGATGATGGTTAGATGTTAATGGCGCAAGGCCAACTGGGGCAAAGAGCGCCAAAACAATGGTTATATATGAGAGGTGAAAACGTAAAGACTAAGGTCGGTCAGCAAGAATAAAAGTAAAATCAGAAAACGACAATGAGCATATGGCTGGTGTATGCGGCCAGGGAGTGATCATACGTGGTACGAAATTAGGTCTAAAAATTTAACCTCTGCTAAATATTTAAAAACGCGCTTGACAGAAAACATGGGATCGTCAGACAGGAAAAACACTGGGTGTAGTAGAATGTGTAGTCTGTATAGTTGTGGGAAGTGTTTGCGTCGTGTTGTGTCAAGTGCTTTGCATTGAATGAGTATGTGAACTACGGATAGGGCCTCTCCACACCTGCTACGAAGATGTCTTGAAGATCCCGTGCGCAGATACGAGTGTGAGACATAAGCCACGGTTTAGCTAATGGTGTATGTGCAGCCAAGTGCGCCCCCCTTCTGCACATACACGTAGTAGTAAACCGTTCCACTCTAGTGCTCGTTCCTTCCTTAATCACTTTTCAGGGCACTTGGATGGAGCTTGATCCCAACTAACGCGCTACACCCAGGATTGATTTTTACAATTGCGCCCCCACCGCTGACACACACTTAGCGTAGCTGCCCCGGTTGGTCTATCAAAAAACATCGTTCAAAGCAAAGTTTCAGCCCCCGCCCCCCCTTGCGCGCCTTTTTGCGCGCCTACGTCGCGCCACCCACACGAACTTTGAGGAAAAGCGAGATGAACAGTACAGGCAAGCAAGCGTCGGGCGAATGCGCCGAGAACCTCGCAACGAAGAAGAAAGGAAAGAAGGCCGGTACGCTTTCGAGCGACCGGGTGGTCTTAATTACGCGGCCGTGCAAGGCGGGTAACGTCGCGAAGTTGCGGTCGCGTGGTCCCGGGCCCCCGCACGTACTCACGTCGGAGCGCGGGATGCAAAAGAACGGTGACAGCAGAGCACCGAGTGACTCATCGAAAGGCTTACTCTCCCCTCGGCCTGAGAACGGGGTCGGTGGACCGCGCCCCGTAGCACGGATTTTCGCCTAACGCACACAGCGGCCTACACTCGTCAACACGACAGCTAGTGGGGTCGTATACGGGCGACGTCGTCAACTGGACACCGCCATGACGCGGCCACAAAGGACGGAAGGTCGACGTCGCGCACGGAGGCAGCTCAGACGGCGGAGGAGAACGCGGTCGGAGGCGCTTTTTAGAGTTCGCCGAACTGCCTATAGACCTAAAAGAAAGAGTCACGGCGACCTGACAACGGCGTACCGAATGTTCGCGAAGCAGCAAGCAATAGATAGCATGATTTGCAGCGTTACGAGCGGCAGAAACCTGCTAAACATTTTAACACGCCTATTGGGGACTTTCCAAAAGGAAGACAATGAAAAGAGAAATCCCACTAACAGCTAGCGGCCTCACAGGCATCAAACAAGGAGAACGACGATATGATCAAGGTTGTCCGAACCTGCTCGCCGTCCAGCGTTTGACTGAGTGATTGCTAAAGGAGACGGAACTTATCTCTATTGCATTTCGATACCGGTCCGAGTTTCGAGAATATTAGAAGGAACGGGGCATCGAGGTGTGGCGTTCAAACTTGGTCTTGGAGCTAAGTATTCACCGCACTTTCACAGAAAAGAAAAAAAAATCCCCCCCTGCCTCCCGTGTCCAACCTGACCACGAAATGGGTCAGGAAAGGAATTACGCCTCAGGGTGAATAAAAGACTGCATATTTTTTTTTTTTTTTACCAGGCAGTGGGAGGGGAAACGGCATCAAAAGCCCCCTCTTACGAGGGGCCTTTTACCGAGCTCCTGAAGTTAACGAGGAATGTCACGTCGAGTGGGATACCCCGCACATCAAGTAGTGAAATGGGGACGCCGAGGCATCCGTCGTGAATCTTTGATAGCCCAGCAATGCTGCCGGCACTCTAGCGCCCTGAATGCCTTCTTCCTTCCTTTGCTAAAGGCTCAATATCAGCTCGCACTTTTTTCTTTCGCTTCTCCTCGCTGGATCCGAGATCGATCCATCCAAATTATAGCAAGGCCCACGCCCATACGAAATCTCGTATCAGCCCTCCTAAAGATGCGCCTGCGCGGACGACGGAGGATCGGACCCCAGTTCTACGGAGGAAACGTTATCCAACCGGAAAAAAAAAAAAAAAAAAAAAAACCAATCCGCTGATGAGAATTTCAGGTTGCACACTAAGCAGCCTTGTCTGCGAAAAAAAAAAAAAAGAAAAAAAAGGGAGACTAGCAGATCGAACGAGGGAAATTTTATCACAATGAAAACTGCGTAGTAAATTTCACTTTTGAGCCGTGCTGCGCATGCGCGAGGAGCAGTGACTGGACTGGACCGGATTGGATTGGATTGCTGAACCTTAGCTCACGCTACGTATATGCCACTGGTCATTTTTTCCCGTTTCCTTCGTAGTAAAAATCGAAATCGGGACGCTACGTCGCGGTTAACTTTCTTCGCCGAAGCGGAAGCGTTGCCTGCACAGCCGGGACCTTGCATATTTCACACGCATGCGGTAAAACGCGCACGAAAAGCACACATGAACGACCAGACCGCAACAAAAACAATAAAGAGGAAGTGGTCGCAAAAACGACGACGGGGCCTTCCTTCTCGTGCTGGCGTGGCGTTCATCACCCGGACGAGGCCTCGCTGGCACGCGCCGCGGCGCAACAACTCGCGTAGCGGCCAGCCGACGGGGCAGCGACCGTGAAGCTCACGCAAGCTGCCCAGAAATTGGCCGCACACGCAAGGGCCCACACGCGCGACACACTTGGGCCGCTGTTTGGCCCCAATCGCCGGCCGATGGTGTCGGCCCGCTGCTCGGAGTAATCGCGCTCTGCGGCCCCAGCACGTGACTCGTTCCACCAGCCGCCGCAAAGCAGCAGCTAAAGTCCGTAAGGGTAGGATTTCACTCACTAAACGATGACAGTTACGATATTACAACGAAGAAGGGTGCCTGAAGCGCATGAGCGACTTGACGGAACAGACACTACCGTAACAGCACTTCCTGTGTTGTACCTCCGTCCGCCCCAAGAAGGTTTGAAGTTGAGCAGATAAACAGAGATGCCGCGGCCTCCCGCCATCTTTTTTGTGTGTTGTTCCACATAACATGTAGGCACGTTAGTTCCACGGAGATTATGCGGGGTCCAGCTGGCCAGTTCAGCAGAATAATGCCTGTTTGTCGCTCAAGCACTCCGCACCAAACCGTTCCCTGTCGCAGTAACAGAGAACCGGGACCCTAAAATGCCGATGTAGCCCCTTTTTTCCCTCTCATGGTAAAACCGCCTTAGAACGGCGCGACCCGCGATAATATGGCTTCGAGATGATCAACGTCTGCTCTCCTCGTTTAGTAAATATCCCTTTCACTTCCGCCACAGCATTTCATTACATATTTTATGTGACTACAGTCCTCTCCCTCGGCAAATGCACTTTTGTGCTGGTGGCGCATTTAAACATAAAAAAAAAAACGACTACTTAAAACGGCCAAGTCGGATCTCCGGCGCTTCCACAACGAGCGGATTTCGACGACGGCAAACATGGGCTCGCCAGTTTTAAAAGATTTGAAATCGTTGTAGGGTTGCTTTGACGATCACAACGCAGTATGCGAGCAAAAAGTAACGCACTTCCCGGAGAAGTTAGCAGGACGGGGTTCACAAGCACAGAGAATGCAGGCAGCCTTCTTGCGAGCGCCATTCCAGGCGGCGGCTCTTTAAAACAAATACAAGAGCAGAGGGGTACCATAATTCGTAAGCCGAACGCAAGCGAAATCCCTTCCGAGAGAGACAGAGAGAGAGAGAGAAAAATCGCATGCGTGGGCGCAGCGCGGACGCAGAGCAAACAGGGATACGCTTGCGAAATAATAAAACACCGAAAATATCCATTCCTACTTATTCGCTCGGAGGGGTTTCACCCAGACGCCCAAAAAATTATGCGCATACTTTCGCGATGAGAGGAGGAGGAAGAAGCATAACCATTTCCGTTTCGAACTCGACCCCGCGTGTTATGGCTTCTTTTCCGGCTTCCAATACCCGGAAGGAAGGAAAAGTTCAGCCGCCCAATGGCGTAACGGCACCGGTACCGGCTCTGACGAAATGCAGAAATTAAGACGCGAGCAGGAACGCATATCGGATAGACGGAAAATCGAGCAAGGGGGTACTAGAGGGCGCCCGCATAGAGGTGCTCTAGGAAATGCCGACTGCGCGTTTTCCCCGCAGCAGGAAGCCAGAATAAACGAAACGCAGCAATAAGGTGAGCGCCGAATGAGCCAAGCTGTGCAAGTAAACAAGAGCATACTATAGCGTTTACTTACATACATGAAGGAGAGTGCGTTCGCTCTCTCCTCTTTTCGCATGCAAGTACAGCGGAATGTGGCGCTCAGAGTGTGCTTAGCAGGGATGCTGGCTGCCGCATTTTCCGCTGAGGCGCTTTACTTACTTACGCAAGCTTGAGTGCAAAAAATAGATTTTTTTTTTTTTCCCTACGAGCTAGCGACGCGGTTCGGTGGTGCCCGGTCAAGTCATGGACTTCCGCAACCCGAATCGCTGCCTGCTTGAGACACCTCTCGCGCCTTGTAACGATAGCCCGAGCGCCCCGTTTTCGTCTACTGATTTTTTTATCCTGCTTGTAGGTTGTTTCGTCCTTAGTTGCACATTACGCTCTCGTTACCGCTCAAACAACTTCTTTTCCCGAAAAAAAAAAAAAAAAAGAAAAACTCGGTAAGGAGGGAGTGGGACGGAATTATGAAAACGCCGTAGCGACGTAGTGCGCTTACAAGCGCTGCAATTACTTCCTCCCCTCGGAACAGCAGAGGAATGGAGGGCTTTCCCGCTGTGCTCGAGCGTATAAGACGCTGAAAAAA
This sequence comes from Haemaphysalis longicornis, assembly GCF_048455015.1. Classification (NCBI taxonomy): domain Eukaryota; kingdom Metazoa; phylum Arthropoda; class Arachnida; order Ixodida; family Ixodidae; genus Haemaphysalis; species Haemaphysalis longicornis. The sequence continues at coordinate 190,594,815 of NW_027526295.1, read as the reverse complement.
GGGCCGCGGCATGTCGCTGAGGCATTCTAAGATCCAAAGAAAGGCGTCCAGAAATGAAGGCAACCGAAATGAACAGTCCAAACATGTCTCTCTTTTTTAAATGCGAATGCATTTATTAGTCGGGGGTTGTCTTGCGTCCATCAAGCGGCGTGCGCCTGCATTCCTCCAGCGCGAGCGCACGTGAGCGCGCGCCTCGTAGTTCTGCCTTCGTCGTCGTCGTCGTCGTAAATGCGAGTGCATTTCTTAGTCAGGGGTTGTCGTGCTCCGTCGGCGTGCGCCCGCAGGTGTTATCTCGCCGCGCTCAATGCCGAACGCATGCGCTTGAAGAGAGCTGTACTAGTTTGCTCGAAGCGGCAAGGACGGCGAGTACTGCGGTGTTAGTCTCGTGTCTAACGTGTATGGGAACTTGATATCGCACGCCGTTGCCACGTCTCCCGTTCGAGACACGTCTCCGTACAAGGACTTGTACACCCTTGCCTACACCGGAGACGGAGTCTTTGTGGTGACCGTGTACCTCGCGCCCAACCTCGCTCGAGACGCCGTTGCCGCGCAGCTGGACGCGGCTATGGAAAGTGTGCGCGTGCGCTCCAAACCCTCTGACCCCATAGTCGTTGATGATGATGGTTTGATTTTATTGGCGCAAGGCCGACATGGGCAAAGAGCGCCAAACACAAAGTGATTTGATGAGGAGAGAACACGAAATAAAGAGAACACGCCCCATAGTCTTGGTTGGCGACTTCAACGTTGACGTGCGCAAGAAGAGTGGCGAGTGGCTGGTCGAGTACATGCAGACCAGGCACTCTATGCATTGTCTCTCTGCCGGCTTCGACACGTGCCCCACTACCATTCACGGGAGTTGCATTCATCTGGTCTTTACGCGAAACTGTGACGCGCGTATGCTTCTCAAAGACCCTTTGACCGTGCACTTTAGCGATCACAAGGCAGTGATTGTGGCCGTCAGGTACAACGATAACACAAACAGGTGCTGATGAATAAATGATTACGTTCACACTCTCGTCATTAATTACGCCATTACTCGCAACACACTCATCGGTGCACCCAATGCGTTCGCATTTCTGCACGATTCCCTTCGGGGAGGTGCGGGGGAATTTTTTTTTGCTTTACTTCTTTTTTTTTCTTTTCGCAATGAACTCCATGGGTTGGGGAATGTAAATCTGCGAACACTCCATATTTAACTGAGCCAGAAGTTAAAATGTTTCTTGCGAACTCCAACGGCTCCGCTGCCCTTGTAGCAACATAAGCGCCGACGTGCATGTGCAAACGACACGCCTAAAGCTGCATGCTGTTATTTAAAAAAAAAATTGTTATGTATCTAGTTGGTTCGTGGAACGACGTGAACGCAACGACGTGAAAATATGTGTGGCGCCCGTGTCTCTTCGTCCGCGTATGCTTAGCGCAGTATTCTTTTTCGCATTGGTTACTTTACATTTTACCGCGAAGCTATTAGTCCGGTTTTCTCGTGCCCGTCTGCGAACAGAAAAAGAAAAAAAAAGTCTCCCGGAGCGCAGCGGAAGAAAAAAAAAAAGGAAACCCGTGACGGCACGTGACGACAGGTGCAACCCGGCCGCGAAGAGCTCTTATGTCGAGGAAGTTGTGGGGTGAAGCAAAGGTGACTGCGTTTGTGTAGGGAAAAAAAAAAAAAAAAAAAACAACCATCAACAAAACATTACTAACAATAAAATAAAGCAACAAAAAATATTTAAAATACTATGACGAAATAAAAACAGGCTGGTTGAAGAGCAGCTGGATTCGGGGAGAAGTGAAGACACGGTGTCTAAGCCCTTCAATGCGTGGCTTCTGACGTATCTCAGGAAACGCTTCGCGTGCGAATGTTAATCACACCCAAATGCACCCACCGCAGCCAAGAGAACTTGTATACTAAAATACGCTGTTGGGCTAGTTGGTGCATATTGCTTCAAGAAAAAGAGCGCTACAAACAACGACAGAAAAAAAAGGGGGGGCGCGAGACAGATGCGCTACTAATGAGTGCCGAATCCTTGACAAAATGCGATAAAAGATGTCATTGTTGTCTTTAGCAGTGGCTATTTTGTTTTTATCGTATCTTTTGAGATCTAGCATTTATTTTTGGTGTGTGTGTACGTGCGTATGTGTTTGTAGACCAGCTACCTATACCCCTGTCCTTCCTTGGAATAAATCAATTAGGAGCACATCTGTCTCGTCCTTCTTCTTTTTTTTTTCTCTCGTGGTTTGTAGCGCTCTTTTTCTTGAAGCAAATCTGCATAGAGTTGCGTGTTTGCTAAGAAATTGCGCGTGCTGTGGCCGAAGAACCCCTGGGAGTGCGCAGTACAGTCCAAAGAATAAAACGTTTGGAACTTGCGTTTGTGCGTGCGTGCATGGTGCGTTTCAATTGATTTTATTGTTCATTTGTTTAAGTCACCCCAAAAGCTTCACTTGAACAAAATTGCATCTATATATTTTTTTGTTCCGAAACGCCCGTGAAGGAAGCTTTATGTTCCAATAACACGTAGCAGTGGAGTTCAATGAGTCGCTTCCTGAGTCCGGCACGACTCTTTTCTGATAATTCCTTTTTTGTGCTTTCCCCGCAGTACGGCTTCCGCTTGCGGTGGAGCACCCTTCAAAGGACAAACTCGCGTTTCCTGCTGCGACATCATCATTTACTTCCCCCTGAAGATGTCAGAAGAAAACGCGGGTGGGGGCGAGGCTGAGGCACAAAATACAATAAAGTATTCATTGCTAACGCCATACAGCTGCTTTCACAGAAAAGCAAATGGACCATGACATGGGCCGCCGCAGGTGGTTCCGTTATTCGTGTCGTCAGCGGCCCCTTCACACGCGTGAGATCTATGGCAGGGAAATGCACGCTACCTTTTTTCATTCCCTTCGAATACAAAGCGGCCACTGCAGCCAGCGGTCACCCCGGAGACGTCATGCTCGGCAGAGCGCTCAATTTACCTGTCACACGGCGCTGTTGAACGTCACATAGATAAAAAGACAACTTATGTATGTCGAATCACGTTTCTACTAACCTCGCTGTACACGGGATAACATTACTAAACGTTTTGGACGTACTTGGGTGCCAGCGAGGAACGGTTTAACTTAGTTCCGCCGCAAAGCCGATTAGCAAAGTCCACCACCTTTACCCCAAGTGTTTTCACGGCACCGATAGCTAACTCGTTTCGGTAATCCGAATTCAAGGAAACCTCACATAACCAAAACTAACACTTGGCAGCCGTCCACAGATTAGGGCAAACTGCATATCGGGCAAAACGGGGTAAAGCCGCAGCCCATAACACAGCATACGTGTTGGCCGCGTTCATGTATTCGTGCATGCAAACATACCTGCCTTATGTATACGCACAAAGTTCGCGCCCGCAGGCTGCGATCACCAAGGGCGACGCACAAAGGCGCCGAGAGCAACTCTTCCCCGTATCGCACCTCAATCTGCACCGATTTACTGAGTGGCTCTCGCACGTATAAGCCGCAAACCAGTCCACACAGCCTCGGAACGACTAGCAAATCGACCTCGCACCACTTACTGCCCGCCGTTTTGCGCGCAAGCAAACGGAAAGCCCTCAAGACATCCCAGTCCTCGCGAGGCCACTAGGAAAGCTATATTTACGTGCCGTAATCAGTATAGAACCGAAGAAATTAGCACGGATGTAATCAACAAACTAAGGTTCGCCAAAGGCAGTCCTGAATAAGTGCGTTGACGTTGTAAAACGACGATACCTGGGCGTACTTCAGAAACGAAGCTCGTTTATGTATCATGCACACACTAATATTTAATCATTTAAGCCGACCGATTTTTTCGGGCCTGCCCGAACATCACCGCCATTAGCTCGATACAGCCAATCACGTACAATGAGCAAATACTCACACATTTCGAACCTTTCTCGTTCGATTTTTCGAAGACTGCTTCCTTCCATTACACGCTACCGGAAACGGAAAGTGACAGCTGTCATATTGTTTTCCTGCAGCATCTAACCAGAGTCCGCCAAAGCACTGCAGACAAAACTGCTCATGTCGAAATGCGCCTGCAGCGAACGTGTTCCCGTAAAAGTTAACCGCGCGTACTCCTTACGCAATCTTCGTTGTACATTATGCGAATTTAGAGCCAGAAAAAATAAACCCGCACCATCTGACTCCCTCGTCTCCGCGTGGGCTCGTAGCTCAATCGGTAAGACAACGGGCTCTCGCTGCGTTTCTCTATTCGTTCCAGGTTCGATTCCTGGCGGTGCCAGTAACTACTTTTATTTGTTCGCGGGAGTTTGCTCTTGACACTAACCATGGCGAAAGAACCCTTGGAGGGTAGAGGTATAAAGCTTCGCCTTAAATACTGCGCGTGAAGGTCAACTAGTCACTACGGCGCTTGTTCACCCAGAAAAGGTGCCGCTTTATTCGGGTGTTACAGAATACCAATCACAGCTCCAAACTGGATACGAATCGAACAGCAAATATTTCGCACCCGAATTCGAAACAGCTCGACCACTCATGCCCATGTTACGAGCATCCCTAAGAAAGAAGCGCGGCGAGATTTTCGGAGCCCGAAAGCAGCCCCAAGCTATCACTTCGGAATCGCTGCGCATTTTCCACTCAGCACGGACACCTTGGCCCCCCAGAAAGGCGATGACGGCAGAGAAGGCAGTGCTGCGTAACTTGCGACGAAGGGAAGCATTCCTCCGTGCCACGCAACATGCACTGCAGGCCCTCAATGAGGAGGAGGAGGGGGACACGCACGTACACCGGTGCAGCAACGAGAGAGTGCACACGCCCGGCAGCGTCGTGCTCCGTGCGTTTCCCGTCCCAGTTAGGAAGAAGGCTGCAGCGAGCATTAGGGGCAGCGGCCGTGGAGCCGCGAACAACGCTGCGCGCACCGCCGCCGGCGGAGGCTTTGCAGGAGCACGGGTCACAGCACACTGCGCACGCGATGGGGTTTACAAGAGTGCCGACGATCGGGGCTGCCGCCGGTCGACCGGCAGGCGGGGAAGAAGAAGAAAGTGCACAAGGCTGGGAGACACCGCCACTAAAGATGCAATCATGCGACAAGGCAAATAGGACGATTACGCCTGCAGTGTATACGCGAGAAAAATTACGGGGTACGGCTCCGGCGAGCGTACGGGGCCTATCGAAAGGCGTACGAAATGCGAACAGAGAAAAACAAGGGCGGGCGATTGACTGAGTAAGCTTCCGATTAATCGATTAATGATCCAGTCGGGATGAATATTTTAATCCGGTAGTAATCGGCTAACGTCACAGGAATAGAGTGAACCAGGAGTGGCACCTCGAAATTCTGTCGAAGCATATCGAGGATAATTCCCGTGTTCAGGAAACCCGCCTTACGCTACGACAGGAAGTGATGCAAGCATACTCGCACGTTGTAGAGATGAAAACCGCCCGCAAGCGAGTAACAAAGAAAGACAAGAAAACGGTCATTCCTTTTCTACAAGCGTAAGATATTCGTCCAGACGGTTAAGAAAGTCGGCAAACGGACACGCACACAGTTTTGGTGTTGGACGCACAAAATGCGGCCCAACCTATATGTTCATACTACCGACGCAGAAGTCATATCGTGATCTATATGGACGTAAAAAACGGCATGTCACGCAGATCGGTTGGTTGACACGTGAACTGACGTCATTCTTTAAAGTTATTACGACAGTTGCGGCAAGTCTGAACCCGGCCCAAACGGCTATTACTCGAGCCCCTCGCAATGACTGCGGGCGAGAGCAGCGGTTTTTCGTTCAAGAGATAGTGCGAGTGATGAAATCCCGACCGCATATGCGCCATGCGATAACTTGTTCGCGTCATGTGTAAATGTATGCGAACAAACTCCATATGCTGTTGCCAGAAAATGTCAACCAACTTCTTTAACTGCGGAGCTTGCCCGACCTCGCTATGGATGTCTCAATTCGTTTCAACCCCACCGTGGCCTCTGCGTGACAAAGAAAAAAAAAACAGTAAAATATTAGAACGTTACTTATGGGTGTTTTTCTATAAACCGAAGCAACAAAAGAAAACAAAGAAATCGATCACGTGATCCATAAATCCGGCCGAATAAACGGGTGAAAAAATTTAATCCACGCCCAGCCTCAAATGAAATTAGTCCTACAGGTACCCTGGTCCCATTCTCGATAACAAGGTGTTTCGATAATGGAGCACACGGAGGAAAGAAACCAAGAACGACCACTTTGGCTTTTCGTCATTTCCCACCAATGCCCACTGTTGTCGACGAAAGGACCTGTCGCGACGGAGGAGGTTCACGAGGAGGGGTATCACGTTACGAACGGGTGCATACCGGAAATCGCCCACAATAAGGGCTGCAGAAGTACTACTCAGTTGCAGCACGGTTCAGTTAAACGTCCGACTTCCGCAAGACCAGGGAAGTAGCCAGAGTGGGCGTTTCGGGGCTGAACCCCCTGCGAATTTTTTTGAGGCAGCACGTAAGCGAGGCTTACCCCCGAATTCATAGATGTATCTTCTTCTCAACTTAAACCGAGCTTAACTTGCCGCCGTCTAAGTCGGCTTCCCTCAATTCATAGACCCAACCCGCTCTTCGATCGCACTTCAACCGTACTTCGACTGATCTTGGTCGGCCGAAATTCAAGTCTGCTTCGTAGCTACCTTGAAGGCTTGAAGTCAACTTCGTCGCTTCGTTATTCCAACATGGCGCCTCGGCAGCGGTAGCGGCGCGACGTTGCGCGATGGATCGCCGGCTTCGAGGCAGTCTGTCGTGCCACTGATGTTGTGTTTGGTGACGCGTATACGACGAAAAGCCGAACTTGAAGGCAACTTCGTCGCTTCGTTATTCCAACATGGCGGCTCGGCACCGGTAGCGGCAGCGGCAGCGGCGCGACGTTGCGCGATGGATCGCCGGGTTCGGGGCAGTGTGTCGTGCCACTGATGTTGTGTTTGGTGACGCGTATACGACGAAAAGTCGAAAATACCGCTGCAATCGTTGAGCGGCCACCGAAGCCGGTGTACGATGATCGCCGGGCACTGCCACTGCCTACACTGCAGCAGCTGATGCTGACCCTCCGTTTTCGCCAGTTTTTACGGCGCCGGCTCCTTTCAAGCAGCTACGGGAGACTGGTGAAACCTACTGTGTGCCACACCGTAAAGAGGGTGATGGAGCTGATCGGAAAAAAGCCACTGTTTGAGCGGCTGGTGCACTTCCCGGTCGCGTCGAGGTAGTGCTGCAAATAGTATTATTGCCATTCACGGCCCTCTGATGACTGATATCAGCCAACTTGCTTTTGCGCTTCGGTATCCCTTGAACTTGTCACCGAGTATACCTTGTCGCATCCCTCCCGAAAGTGGCTTCACGTGGTTAGTTTGAACATTTCCTGGTGTTGTTTTTTCTCTTTGTTGCAACATTGTGTGATTGTTAAGTGTTTTTGGTCTACACAGTAAATCCAGCGAAAAGGGAATGTTGTGCAGGTTATAGTGCGCAAGTTTCTCCTTGAGAGGGACCATGTATACAGCATACATCTTTGTTTTGCATTAAAGGACTGGCCTTCAGTTACACCCAGTTCTTCTGGCCCCAAAAGTCGTCTCACATGCACAAAGAGTTATTGCAGCTCCAATTTTTTTTACTCTACAGTGTAATCAGTAAGGTCATTTGTGAGGTAACCAAACAGCGTAGTTGGCGTGTTAACTGCATGCTAGCATTCAGGCAGCACAATCCAATGGAACCTAGGGCCCAATACAATTACACAGTCATGTTTATTGAAAATGGCTTTTGTCGACCGTGTACTACAGCACTAGTCCAGTCCCAGTGACGACACGGGCAGTACGAGTTGCTGGCTATAGTCTCCACTCCGTCATCTGGGGACGCCAACCCACACTTACCAGTTACGACGTGCTCGCTGAGATAAACGGGTGGTAATTTCTTGAACAATTATAACGAATAGCCTGATGTTACACACAGTTATGTGGAGACCGCACTGAAGTGCTACTTTTTAAGCAAGCCGAAAAGAAATTGTGGGGAATGCTTCGGTGTCACTCTTTTTTTTTCTTTTGCCGCCTGAATAGCTGTCACGTAAAGACTGGGGAACGCTTCATCTTCGGGCTAGAACAGCAGTGATTGTTCTTGGCTTGCTGAACTAAAGAGGCCACCCACATTTACTTGATTTTAATCGGCTTAATAACTGTTTTTGCAACAACCGGGTTGGCTGGCCGTAAACTCCATCACTGATATCGTGCGATTTTCACATGTTCCTCAAACCGTTATTTTCTTGTGAATTGCATTATCCTGCTATAGCCATCTTGTGGGGTTTGTTAGCTTGATGCATGATAAAAGTGGATATTGATGACTGAACTTGGGCAGCAACTCCTACGTAGATTCAATACTGTGAGCCGGGGAGGCACATATTCACAAAACGCTGATGTTGCTCAAGCAGCAAACATCACTGCAACGCACCTACATGAACATCCACGTTTCAATTCGAATCAAGCAAGTAGTTCCCTGTCCGCTAAGTATTTCTGTATTTTATTCTAAATTGCTCGCCATTCTTGTTGCCCTTAGTGCAAAAAAGCTGCCACTAGAGTGTGCAAAGAAAAATACCAGACCAGTAACAAAATGCCTGTACGAAGGCATTTGGTTTTGTTCAAGTACTCCTAAAAGCTCTAATAGCCACATTTGTCAAATAAAGGCAGCAGACTGAAATCACAGAGCTTACACATACTTTTATTATTTCTGTTGCAAAGCCTTGGCCATAAAAATTAAAAAAACACTGGCAAAACAAGAGATCCAAACCTTTCAAAGACAAACACGTTTTGGTTTGCCTATGGACAACAAAACTCTAGAAAATCCAAAATGTTGTTTGTTTTTGTTTTTAAAAGTTCTTCGGCTGGTGTCCAACACAGTCCAACAAGATACACCACTCCAGAAAGGACAAGGCCCTGACAACATCCTCCTGCTCGCAATACGATAAAATTCTCTCTCCCTTCATCCCGACTACACGGGCTCCTGTCGAATTCTCACTCCAAAGCCTGGGCGAGCAAAGTTTTCTTACGCTTAATTTTATACTCAGGAGCTCTAACTCAAGCTCTTTTTGCTGGTTTATCAGCTGGTCCTCTAGCTGTATTTTCTCAGGTGCACCTCCTTATCAGCAGAAGGTGCAGGTTGTGCTCCTCCTGCAGGAGCTCCACCCTCGTGTTATCGTCAGCCCAGAGCTTTCACTCGAGGAGAGCCATATGACCGTTTGGATGCCCTGCGGCCTCTGTAGCGGGCGCTGCTGCATCACTGCCGCTGCAACTGCCGGCTGCGGAAGCTGTAGCTGCCGCCACCAGACTTGGCTCCCAAAGAGACTCTCGTGGTAGACTGTCGTCTTTCGCTGTCACAGCCCATGTTTCCCCTGGAGATGAGTCTGGCTTGGATGAGTCATCTGAAATGAACAAGCAAACTATATCTGCTGAATGTGAAATCTTATGCGATATGTGAGTGCACGGAAGGGTAGGTGGAGGTGATCTTCCTTTCAAGGCAAAGGTGACGCCACTGCCTATTCCACGATACACAAATTGGCTGCCTTACTCTTTACACAGCCATTTGAGTACGTACGGGGAATTAAAGGGGCCATGTGAGTTACCACTCCGTTTTTTCAGCACATGGCCTGGGGCAAAACTTGGAGTTAGCTTAGAGCGTGCCATGTGACAGGTAAATGTGATGGCATGCAAGTAAAAAAAGGTGCGCACTGTAGCTGCGGAGAACTATGTTTGTGGGGTAGCCGCGGCGTGACGTGTCGCCAGCCTGCTTGTCCAAGTAATTCGCACCAAAAGACAAAAAAATTAAAGTAAAGCAGTGTTTGGGTCTTCAACACTGCGTCCTTGTGTGTGTGCAACGTCTATTAGAGAGCAGTATGCCACACGTGAGGCTGGTGTGCAGGACACGTCACTCCATCGTTACACCGAAGTGCAACTGAGGTGATTACGAGACGCACCGTAGTGGATAGCTAAGAATTTAGACCACCTGGGGGTCCTCAAAGGGGCCATTAAGACAAAATACACCTTTCTTCTATGTTTATGTATTCACTTGTAACTTCTACTGTTTACCCAACACTTGCTACTGCTATAAAAAGCATGTGCACTAAATGTAAATGCAGAGATCTTGTTCTGCAAGCTTTGTACTTTGCATCGGATTTTGTCGGCCTCAGTGAATTGCAGCGAGCTGCCAATAATACGTCGTCAGTTCAGTGCGGAAAAGTAGCTAGGGTATTGCAAACCCATTATCTGTTTTCCTCATTATTTCATTTATTTGAGTCAAGTCTGTGTTAAAATTTGTGCAGTGTTATTCTAACGAGGCAATCTTTCCAGTCAACCAAACTTTAATTTTGTCTTCACGGCCCCTTTAACATGAGCTGACTTTTCATTTTTCAGCCTCAACCAGAAAACAGGCTGCAGCAGCCTGCATTAAACCTGCATGCTAAAAAATGCGGATGGCCACTGCTTTTTCTTTCTTCTGCGGCAAAATGGATTCACGCGTGATTAGGCCCCTGTTTCGAAACCAAAGCTAATTATTTCAACCACGAGCCCTCACTGCACTGCAGCTCAGAGATGTTGGACAGTTTTTTTCCCTAAAGATGGAAAATTTGTACCCACCTGTGGCATAAACACGGTGTCCCTGGTGCTGTCCACCATTGCCTGCACCAACTGTAGGACCAGTCGACTCTGCACAGGCAGCAGGTGGCGTGTTCCGACCAAGTAATTCTTGTTTTCAGGCCGTATGCCAACCATCTCCATGGTCGGCGACATGGGTCGAGGTAGTGGTCCTCCCCCTAGAAAGCAATGCGTAACACACCGTCAGTAAAAAAAAAAAAAAGGCTGGAGTGAATGTGAGCACTGAAATGGCTGTAACAGCAGCATTCCAGTGAAAATAGTCACACGCACACACACATATACCTGTGCTTCTGTGGTCACATTTTGACTTCTCTTGAAAATGTGAAAATGAAAGCTTCACTTTAAGGCTGCTGTGCTATAGCTAGGGCAGGCCTCCACGTACTGCAGTATGCTGGGGTTTCACAGTACTGCCGATAAGCTCTCAGTACCTGGATGTGGACAGATTATTTGTCAGGGTTCAGAAGCTGAATCTGGCTGGCACAAATTTCCTTTGTGCACATGATGCGCGGTACACTACAGGTTCGGTTACTAAATTTTGTATATCCTTGTTGAGGGGAGGTTTTTTATTTTGAAAGGCTTGAGATTCAAAATTCGGCTACGTTGAAACAGATTATTATATCCAAGAACGAAACAGGGATGACATAACATCCGCGGCCCTTAAGAACCGGCAAAGTTCATTTAACACAGGAAAAAAATCACAGCAGGACGCGTGAAAGAAGCAGCTTTCGAACGTAAGGCGCGACGGCAGTAACATCTATCGGTAGCGCAATGCTAGGGTCTTTCAACGAAATTGCGAACGTGTTACTTACCGGCCTTCAATTCCTCTCGCTTTCCGCGGAACCATTCCTCGTTCCACTTCTGCTTCATGTTGTTCCAGCATTGTTCAGTCCTGCCGCGTCGCGTTTTGTGACACCAAAGACGGAGTTAAAATTCCGTAGCAACATCTCGCCACTGGGAAGCTTTCGCTGCAACGGAAGATACGTCGTCCTTGCGCTATAATTTGCTTCGCCGCGTCTTTAAAACCAACACAAGAAGAGTCTTTTCACCTTCTGTGAACCTTGGTGCAACTTTTCTGCGCATTTCTTGGATCCTTTTGCTGCGCACGCACAAAAATACGAAGAAACGAACATGAAACCAACGAAACGCTGCGCCGATGCGGCTCGGTTGCGAGCGCCCGGGTTGCCAGATCACATTCACTAATGTCTGAAACACGCGTTATGCTTTGACTGTAGATGACTGGGGATTGCTATTTGCTTAAACAGACCATTGTTAACAATTACTATGGGTGGTTTTTAGTTAAAGGGACTGTTTTATGACCTTGATTTGCATCTTAAACGAAATAATTCCCGGTTACTCTCGATCCCAGCCGCGTCCGTCGCCGCCCCGCTCAAGTCGCCCCCTGACTTGATGAAGCAAGCTCGCTCCAACGTCTATGAAACGCGAAGGTCGTCTTAGACCCGTTCAAGCCGCCTGCTGTCTTGGAGCGGACTTCATGAAGTACGCTCGCTGCTTAAGTTTAAGATAGGTCTATGAATTCGGGGGTTAGTGTTCTTTTTTGGCAAAGCTTCTCCCTTTCCATAACGCAATACCCCCTCCATCCCTCCGAAAAAAATTTTCTCGCTACGGCCCTGCACAAGACTATTGGAATCCAGACTCGGCGTGATAGCTGCCACATCAACGACACAGCGCCGCTGTCAACGGGACGACACTTGAACAGCTGGCACTGCTATTTTGGGAAAAATCTGGGGAATAGTCGGGGAAAGAGGACGCGGCGGCGGTCGATCTCCATGAAGTAAAAAATGCACTGCAAGCGAGCGCAAACACCGTTCACCTTATTTACTTCGGCTGTCCTGTCTCAGCGCTGTTCTGCCCCTCAAAAGCTCCGTTCCCGTCCAATCGGGCGAGCAGAAACAAACCATGGCATGGTTATCCGAGCAATACGGTATAGTCTGCGACGAAGCGCGACATTCGTGTTTTGAACAGGAGCAGAGGAGAGAGGCTTCTTTAAGGTAACAGAGCAGCCGCGGTCACTCCCACCTGCGAGAGCACTCAGTGCGAGAGCACCTTACTACTGCTGCAAGGCACTCTGCATATGCAGTCCACTGGTCGAGGAAGAAGGCGTCCACTTCGAAAGGGCGCGGCGGCAGTGCCCGGCTCACAATGCGTAATGAGTGCCGGCGTGCGACCCGGGGAACGGAAGCACGTAACGACAGCGCCTGCGGCGCCGAACGGAAGCTCCGGCGGTTGTAAACACGCGCAGCGCGCTCTTCTACGATGCACGGGCTTTTCCTTCCCATTGTTGCCGTCATTACGGCGTTCCCACGATCGTTGCGCAATCGTATTCAGGGGGTCGTCGCTGCAGCCACAGCCTAGTTGCATCGATGCATGGAACTCGCTGATGATGATGTGGCTGCGGAAGAGCGCGGTGTTTCCTCGATACTCCGGCACAGAGCTGGGCTATATATAGCTCCTCCCTCATTTTTCGATAGTTACACCAAAGATCGCACCAATGACCTCCAACTAACGAACTAATAACCCAAGTTGGGAAAAGCCGTGACGACGCTTGTGCGTCGGCTGTTGCGCATCAGTTTGTACCACACAGAAGACACGGCTTCAGAAAGACTACCCTATCTAGCTTCGTGTGACGACTAACATAAAAATTCAAATTTTGCATCACTTGCGCCTGCACTTGTGAAGGATTCATTATCATTGTCACCAACCACCCCCACTATGCCTGCGTCCACAGCAAGACAAAGGTCTCGCCCGTGTTCCCCCCTCCGCTATGTTTTGCAAAACCATAGTCCATTCTATAGGCCCCAGTTTTCTTTTATTTTTTTTCCTTTATCCTTCTATCGTTATAGTCACGGCCTTCCCTATATACTGCCGCTCTGTTACCCTGGGGTGGCTGCCAGTTCTTTTCCGCATTACATGCCCAGCCAAGTCCACTTGTTCTTCTTAATTGGAGCTACCATTCTTCCACGCCAGATTGTACTCTAAAACGAGGTGTCGTTTCACATCCCCAAGCATCGTCCCCATCATCCATCTTTGCACTGATCGCTGCGCTGACCCAAGGTTTCCCTCAAGGCGTTTAGTAAGACAAGTCGTCACTGGCCACATGTCGTCACTGGCAGCACGCATTGGTTGTATGCCCCATTTTTTTGCACTGACAGATAGCTGTACAACTGTTCTTCGCGCTCTGAAGACATGCCAATTGGTTGCATGGCGGAAGTAAGTCGGGTACTCTATTTACCTAGTTATGCAGTAATTTTCCTATCGTCATATTTCGCTGGGCTTCGTTGAGAACTTTTCTTAGTGAGTGAAGATTAAGTATCGCGATATACACACACGCATGGTACCACATGTACGTGTGTATTGTGAGCAGAGGTACAAGTTTCAGCATGTAGACAATCCCCTCTTTCGGGTGTGCGCCCTATCATCACCGCATCATGATCCCCATCATCTAAGCGGCAAGAGCGTCATCAACATGGCTTTCTGGCTGGTTCTTACTGAAGCCGTAACCGCACGAATAAAGCCTTCTACCTGGCGAGTCCTAGAACATCTCAATATATGTGCACGAGTGTACATGTGTGAGCACCTGCCGTCTGGGCGCTTGTGCGGGGACGCCTACAGAGGTGACGCAATTAAACACCGCCGCTGACCGACAGCCCCGAGGCACTTGCCGCTGCCGGTCGAGACGTCGCCAAGTGCTGCGTAAGACGCCAGTGAAATAAAAAGATGGGGACAGAGAGAAGCCACGGGTGCATAGCGCCGGAAGCTCGCATCGAAAGATGGCGGGGGAAAATAATTGTTGGGCGCACTTGCGCCCGCGTGCACGGCGCAAGGTGACGGGGACACAACCACGCAACCACCGCTCGCCCACGGCCTCCGCTGGGGGACGACAGGGGGGGAGGGGGAGGAGGTGAAAATTGCGAGCATTATGGTCATTACACGGCGCCGGGGACGCGAGGCTGCAGCAGCTGGGCTGTTGCCACGGCGTCGCGTGCCACACTCGCCACGGTGGCTCAAGCAGTGGCCAAGGAGTTGCGCTGCCGAGCCCGACCAGGTCGCGACGGGTTAAATTACTTAAAGGCCGCGGCGGCCATTTTACTGACGCAGACGAGAGAAAAAGAAGAAAGGGGTGGAAGCACTCGTTCCCCAGGTACGACTGGTCAACGAAGCCGCGAGATGCCTGATTAACCAGTTGATTGGGTAATGAAAATTATATTAAGTGAGATTCTCACGCTCGTACCCAACACCAATACCACTACTTCGGTGCATTGTAAAGCGTTTGCGGCCCAGATAACGCATTCGCCAGAAGAAAACGTCAAGCCACAATCGCAACCACCCCATGACGTCATATCTGCAGTTTGACATTCGCATCAGTACCTTCTCCCTTAAAGGAGCCATGAAGAGAAAATACAACTTCGTTTAATTTCGAAGAACTACGATTCAGTATCTCATTCAGCTCCATTACAGCCACAAAAGATGTTTTTTAACGAAAAAAAAAAAGCAAGAAGTATTTAAAAACTTTCAAATTTCGCGCCACCGTGACGTGTTATGAGCAAGAATGACGTCATACGGGCCAACAATAAAACAATTTTCAGTGCGTTAACTGCACGTTAGCATTCAAGTGATGCGCTCAAATGGAACTAGAGGCCCCATTACAGACGTCCAGTCATGTGTCGTCGCGACAGGTCAGTTAGGCGGCCGCCAATCGCACAAACAAGGTTCCGTGACGTCATAGAAAAGTCGCGGGAAATTGGCTAGGGGGCCGCGACTGCTTCACACGTTTTCTTTCATATCTCCGTTATTTGTTCAAAGATTGCGATGATATTGGTATCATTGTTATCGGGACTAAGCAGTCTTTCTAATAAACCCAACTTGTATTTTGTCTTCATGGCTCCTTTAATGAACACCTATTTGGCCAGTGACCTCACGGAAACCCTTCAGTCATAGAGTTTCATACTAATATATACTAGAGGGAAATCTGTCGCTGCAGTCGCGGACTGCCGTGGGCGGCGCCATTGCCGCTAGCGACGTTCCTCGCCTACTTGGCTTAACTATCCTTATGGCTGCTTTTTTGTCTCAAAGCCAAAACAAACAAAACAGGGGTAACATTTTTTTCTTGTTCATCGTGCATGAAGCTTCTACATAATCACTGATAAATTAGTTTTTTTTTAGGTACAATATTATACCAAAACATATTTGGTATACACTAATATACTTGCTTTTTTTTTTTTTTTTGCAGCCAGAGCCAACTTTTCAGCCTGTTCATGAGCCATGCCAAGGACAAGTGGAACGTGTCTGCCCGGTGCATCACGGAACACTCGCTGAAGCGCGGCTCCCCTAGACAGTGGAGCCAGATTTCCCTCTAGGATATACCAGTATGAAACTTTATGCCTTCAGTAGCCGTAATCAGCGCGAACGCAGTTAAGACCACGTGACGGATAGGTGCGGGTAGGTTACGTGCGCGCGGACGTCCGGCTTACACCATCATTACCGCATCAGGCCTTAATGGTGGCTTTGCTTCCGGCACGCATCACCGAGATTCCAATCAGCGCAACGCTGTTTTCCGTCTACGGATGACGAATGGGTCACGGAGTAAAGTTCGCACACGTACGCAGTTTCGGTGCGCGTTAAATCCCTCAGTGATCAATCCACAGCCATCCTCTAGGCGCGCCGCACAAAACAAGGGTTTCCGAGCGTTGAGCTTCAATCGGAAGTCTTCAACGTGACGGCCGAGTCAAATGCTGCAACACTTAAACCTGACTAACGTCAAACACGACCTGCCGAGAGTAGAAAGTGAAGCGCGCTCGAAGTTCGCCAATCTCTTTGCGGTCAGCGCTGCTTGGGGTGCTTTCTTGGCCAAACTCCCTTCCCTCCTTTCGCCGGTACAGGGCTATTTTAAAACCAGCTTCTCGCGAAAAGGAAACGACGCCACAGACTGAAAGCGTCACGTCACATGGTGTCAAACGTCGCGTCACGCGTAGCAACCACTTACAAATCGCGGCCAGGGAGGCAGCTCGGCAGGTTAAATGTGGACTTCCCGTTCGTCTGACAAGACAGTCGCCACTTGAAACCCTCCCCCCTCCTTGAGGAAGATGGTCACCATATGGAACACGATGATGCGCATGCGCCGACTGTCCGTTTCGAAACAAATGAGATAGTGATTGGGCTGGATCGAAGTGCAATGTATGTGACCGCGCATAGACAGGTATGCACTGAACGACGTATAATTTTGGGTACAAGGTTTTATTACACGGCATTCTTGTGCAGCACAGGGCCTGAAACTTGGAGGCTATAGGAGGCCTAATGAGTCCGTTTAAATTGCAACGTGCTGTGTATTCCCTTTCAACTGTCTACAACGCAAGCGTACCTCTCGGCGGCGAAATTAGAAGCCCGTTGCCGCAGTCACACAGCTATTTCACGCTGGTTTTCTTCCCGCAAGTACGCACAGTATATATCGAGAAACGATGTACTGGTGGGTACGTTTTGGGCCTCAAGCGTTACCGCTGCTCATTGCCCATACTCCTCCGCCACCCCCCGCATTTCAGAGGTCGGTCTCCGCATCGAACAGCTGCAGCTTCGTGTCTCAGGCGAAGCGGAGGGGTAAAAAATTGGCCGCTATCTATGCTCCGAATGTCGTGGAAAGGCGATAGTCTTGCCCACCTCTCACACTCTTTCCCTCCCGACTCGCTCACCCCACGACAAGCAAGGCAGAGGTTTGCTCCAGTCAGTTCAAGTTTCCCGCGTTCCACTGCTAGCGCGCAGTGGAATGCCGGCACAAGGTCTAGACTCGGGCGCGAGCAGTTTTGTATTTTTTGGCTGAAAACTTCGTCTCAAATATGCCCCATGTTTTCTTTTTGCCCAATAATGTGGACACGTCTGAAGAATGTTTCCATATTTAGTGGTTTCAAAATGTTCTGCCTAAATAAACTTCTCGTTCAATAATTCTTTGATATTTTGGCCGGTGGACGGACAGACGGACGGACGCACGGACAGACAGGCACAGACAGACAGAGATTAAGCTTTATAAGCCGAAAGGCGCGAGAAACATTAGTCCAGCTCGACTTGGAACAAAGGCTGGTAAAAGTTTCAATCCCAACGGGCCGGGCCGCACATCGTGGCCGCAGATACTAATTTGTAAGCTCGCTCTACTTGTCCGCGAGAGCCCGCACGTGCTTTGAAAACGTGACGCCGCTTGTAGCAGTATCCTCCAAGCGCGCCCACTATTTTTTTATACCTCGATCGAGAGCGTGTGCGGCGGCCCCAACGAGGCCACTTAAATAAATATAGATCGGTTTTCGCGGGACGTCAACGCCGAACTAAGGCGTTTCGCACGACAAAAGCGGGAAGACGTTAGGAAAATCGCCGGGCTTCGCAGCAGGCAGCAGCAGCATGGGCGTTTTCTTCGCTCTGCTCTTCCCCCTCACGAGCGCGATCCGTTCCCAAGAACGTGCTCAACAGTCGAATCAGGCGTCACTGAAACATATAGGCTCATTATGCGGGAATATAACTTGGAACTGCGGCTACACGACTTCGCCTTCAATTACAATTACAAAGAGAAAGGTACGAGTCGAACGCATTCCACCGCGCACCACACCTGTAACGCTGGAGTACACCGGGTGAGACCGACAGGATGTCTAGCGGTTTTTTCCCCGTGTCTTTAGAACGTGCCCTGCATAAAAAATATCCAGAGGTAAAACCAATACAGAAATAATGCGCGCCAATCCACCCTGTGAAGGTGGTTGGAAAGCGAAGCTGTTAACGACACCCACATCGATTACCCATGCGACGTCACTTGAATCCACACACGTGGCTCTACAAAGAGTGAAACCAGAGACAAGTGAAATGCACTTAACCACACCCTTTATTACTTCAAAGAGATATTCCTTGCTAAGGTTAAATCAATGCATGCTTCATGAACGGTGGTTGGCTGAGTTGTATTGGTGAAACACAAGTGTGGAAACTCTTTTATTATAAAATTGAAGGAAGCTCTAACCCGGTATTAGACTATCTCACTTCTCCTCTGTCTCAGCAGTCTCCGATGGAGACGACGAGATCGGCGGCAGAGACGGAGGACACAGACGGGGGAGGTAGAGACGCATGGCACCTCACTAGTCCTCCGTCTCTGCCGCCGATATCGCCGCATCCATCGGAGACTGCTGCGTTGGTGTGAGCTTCCTGGAAGGAGAGAAGCTCACACCAACGCAGCTATAAACCCTATAAACCCTATAAACCCTAGTGCATGCGGAAGGCGCGCACACGGTCGCTACACGTGCCGTAGGTGGATCGCACAGCGGCGCGAGAGGTCGCGTGACGCTATTACGTGGCATTCTGCGAGAACACAGGGAGTAAACTCGCAAATGTGCTCGGTGAGTGCACCGTCTGTCTCCCCCGTCTCCGCGTGGGCTCGTAGCTCAATCGGTAAGACAACGGGCTCTCGCTCTGTTTCTCTATTCGCTCCAGGTTCGATTTCTGGCGGTGCCAGTAACTTCTTTTATTGGTTCGCGGTAGTTTTCTGTTGACACCAACAGTCGCGACAGAACCCTTGGGGGGTAGAGGTAAAAAGGTTTGCTTTAAAAAAACAATAGGTTTATAGAAAGGCAAAGAAAAACTTATTACTACCACGCAAAGTTTTGTCTATATCGTTTGCACGAAACAGGCAAGAGGAGCCAGGCAACGCGACTCCGACACATTTGCACCCCTGCATTTATTACCACCGTCCGGATTTACATAACATTCAAGTATACTATCATCGGGATTTTATCACACAAAGCTTCACGACACAGGTTCGCACTCCGGACTCCGGCACGCACGCGCAGTTTATCTAGCACGTCCAGTACACCCGTCATAACGCGCTCACGTACCACAATATTACGTCTATATACGCATATATGTACAGAAGGTGAACAAAGTGGTGGAACTTTCACTGCGGCGTGTACCGTGGAGCAACACGCCGAACTCGTGGCTATGTGCAACGTTTGCTGTTTTAACGCGACGCTTGGCCAATTGAAGGACTTGCACTTTCCCCCCTATTCGTGGAGTTTCCGGCAACTCTGCTCAGAATCAGGAAGATGAGAGCTAATTAATCGACGTGAATTCGCAGCAGGTCAAAAATGCGAGCTCACGGGTCTCAGACGGGGAAGTGCTACAGGCACGGCGACGACACACTCTCACTGACGGCGGCGGCGAGTACATAAAGGCAAGCCGTACACGCGGCCCCAACACGAGAAGTGGGCCCCGCCTATCGGGCGTCCATCGGTTCAATAGCGCCACGGGGAACCATTAACGGCGGCCCCAAATTGAAACGATCTGGAGCGGACGGCGGCCGCAGGTGCTCGTTCGGGACCACGCCGCCTATGGCCGCATGTGTGTGAGACTCGTACGAGCTCGACGATGACCTCGCGGAAGATGTTAGGATGGAGTACCACCCACAAGCGGTCAGCAAGGCACGAAACAAACCCGGAGAGAAAGCAGGCCGCGCAAGGCCCTCCCTATTTTCTGAATCCTCGAGGGCTGCAGACTCAACGCGGTCGCTACGAGTCACCATCGACTCACGAAGCTTCCCTTCAAGGCAAATTAACGCGAGCTCAACACGTTGCGTGTTTTTAACACGGCAGTGTTTTATTCCGGGATTTACAAAGATTTCCCTTACGTCATTCATATCCGTCCCGGAAATAACGTCAGTACACCTTTGCCGAAGCGACCCGCCAGCAGGACGTCGCTCGCCAAGCACAGCCACAAGACAGCCGCCGACCCGCAAATTATGCTCAGCTACAGATTTCGCTGCACATTTCACTTTCGTGTTTCACCGATTCCTATATATGACAGAGAAATAAACCAGCTTTTTCATATCTGTCCGACTAAACCATGGAATATACGAGCGCACAATTCCCGAGGCGCAACACTTCATCCCTTCTCGTAAGGCGCACTCAATGTTTCCACAGTTTCGTACATTTTCGCGCGCGAAAAGAAAAAAAGAATAAGAATAAGAAAAGAGCAGCGTGACGGGAAATTGAGGTGCAGAACACGCCGCCGTGCTGGCGCGGAGCAAAGCAGAGCAGGACGCGGCCGTGTCCCGGGCACGCCGCCGCCGCCGCCAGCCGACCTCGAGGAAAAGAATCAGGCCGCTCCCATTGTCCGTCATCGACACAGCGGCCGCCAGACGGCCTCCCCCGACAACAGGCGTGTCCGCCGACGGCCGCAGCTGCCCTCGAGAAACGCTTCCTGCACCACGCGTGACACAAGAGAGACCCCCTCTTCCCCTCGAACGGACGGCGCGATGAGTGGTGACCGCACATACACGCGCGCGGGCGGGCTTTAATTAGCGCGCCCATTATGCCACGCGCGCGTATATACCGCTGACCGGCCCGCGATACGGTAACCGGAAGGCGTGCCCAACAATGCCTCGTGCGCATGCGCCGAGCTAAGTGCCGGGGCGTGTTCAACGGGTCTGATACCCACAACATGCATCCTAAGCGAGTGGGCCCGTGATAAGGGCGATCCCCTGACCCCGTTGGTGCCACAGCGCCGCTGACTGGGATTAGTTTTTCAAGCCTCAGAGAAAGATAAAGTGCCGTCCCAACCGGCCCGACACCACGCGCGTCGCTTCAAGCAAAGCCATCGCTTCTTTTAACTGCTTACGGGACACCCAGGAAATGCAAGCCAGCCGTTTGTTTGACGGAGCGAAAGATCGCCGCCAGGACCTGGGCCAGCTGCCTCCGCACCGCCCCAGGCGGTGCACGGGGAAGCTCGCTAATTAAATTTCCCCCAGCCGCTCATTCACGGCCCCCCAGACCGGGGGCGAATGGGGAGACGGAAAGCGTTTGTTCTGTCGCGTACACAGCGCGACGAAACAGTGAGCGCCGAGGGCGCGGATCGATTACTGGTCGCGAAGGCGACGTTTCCGTCGAATACGCTCGTGCACGCCGAAGTTGGGCCAGATCAATGCGTTAATTTTGATTGATTCAAACGACCCGCCCAACGCGTGCCTCACAGTGCAACTGTATAATGAACATGTGATTCTTTTTTTGTGGTGAAGGCGTGGAGAAAGGCTCCGACATAGAAAAAGAAAGCTGTTTGAATAGTCACACGTCTATGGGAGTGGTTCGTAATACTTCTGGTACAACACGAGCTACAAGCGATTTCGGCAGTTATGCTCCTCCCGTAGAAGCCCGTCCATTGACCGCAGACGGAATTCCGAAGTGCTACAGTGCTCACGACGAGTACAACCACCTTCTCCCCAAGGTCTACGGGATTGAAAGCAAAAGTTGGCTTTGCCGCAACGCGTATTAACGGCGACAACGACACAAAACATTTTTAACTCCCCACAATAGTCACGCAATACACTTAGTGCAGCGCTCCGACTATCCGGTCTGGGAAAGGCGTCCTCACCTTAACTTTTGTCCACTCTGGTGTAATCTTACTTCAACATCAGTTGGGACATCTCCTATCTGGGATCCGGACAGTTTATCGAACGCCGTTTTATCGAACGCCGTTTTATCGAAGTCGTTTTATCGAACGCCGTTTTATCGAACGCCGTTTTATCGAAAGTGTTTTTCTCGGCCTTTTCGAGTAACATAATTTGCAGTACGTTTTTTTAATTGCCTCCTCGCTATGTAATTTGCAAATCTTGTCTCCACAGCAGGCCTATTTAAAAACATTTATAGTCTGTCTTCTAGTTGACTTTTATTTCCTGCGTGTTTTTTTGTTTGTTTTTGTGATGCGCAAAATATGTCACCAGAATTTTTTGCTGTGTTCATTGCGCAACTGGTACTGCCATAACGAATCTCCTTGTGTCTCTATCCCCTCTGATCCGAAGCATATCACGGCATTGTGGCGTATTGATTAAAATGCCTCGATATGCTTCGTACCTTTTTGTATAAACCGCTTTTGTGTCGACACATAATCTAATTATTTCGCCGCGTATGTTGTACGTAAGTCAGGCACTTCTGGGCGCTTGCTAAGGCGTTGCGCTGCTGAGCACGAGGTCGCGGGTTCGATTCCCGGCCGCGGCGGCCGCTTTTCTGATGGAGGCGAAAAGCAAAAACGCCCGTGTGTACGAGATTTAGGCGCACGATAAAGATCCCCAGGTGGTCAAAAATTAATCCGGAGCCCTCCACTACGGCGCGCCTCATCGCCTGCGTTGCGTCGGCGCGTTAAACCCGAGAATCAAATCAATTCTTGGCGCTTGAGGGTCCAATGTCAAAAACCTAACTGGAACGCTAGCAAAAGTCTCTCCCGATTTCTGCATTCCTAATTCTTAATGGGATCTGAGTTCAGTTGCTAAGAGGTTACCAAGCCTTGTACTACTGTTCTCGTTGCCTTGCATGAACTAACGAGAAAAACGTGAGGTACAAAATTGTCACCGTACTGCAGGTTGGTTCGTTTTCATCTCCCTCTGGTTGCACCCCAGCATGTCTGCTGGGGTGCATGCTCTTGCCTTTTTATCATAAGGCATAAAAACAGTACGATCAAAATAGTAAACACCGAAAATGGAGAAATCATGAAGGTCTACTCAAAATACAGCGTCGTGACCCGATTACCTCTAAATAAAAATGGAAAAATTAAAAAAATGAGAACGAGCAATACTATGGCCCGTGCGATTATACCTGAACAAGGCACACAAAAAACCAACAAAATGCGCTGCCTGGTCGGGTGTGTTCCTCCAAGGCCACCACGAAAACGTAAGGTTGGTGAATCAAAAGAGGGGCTAAGAGTGTTGACGCAAAAGTAGAAAATTATACGAAATCCTGTATTTTTTTTTATTTGAGCATGATTAACAAAAAACGTAAATTGTGGTGGGATGGGCAATTGTCCAGCTGTACTAGCTTACGAGTTTCCCTAGTGCGAGATTACCTCTGACGACTTGTCCTACTTGACGAGTTCACCTATGACGAGTTGGCTGTGACAGGTTCCCTTGTGACGATTCTCCTAGACTCCACCACCTCTGTTGGGGTCTCACTATCACTGTCGGAACCCCCCTGTTCCAGTCACATAGCACTAATCTTTCAGAAGTTCTTGGCCCAACATTTCTCCAGATGCAAACAGTGTGACCCCAAGGTCCGAGTAGGAGTCGCGGGTAAACCACGTGACTAGAACAATTGTGGGGTACAAGACTCTGGATCACGTAATGATGAACCATGGCGCAAGGGATATATATTTTCAACACTAACCTAAACACGCCGATACACATCTAAGGAATATTGCGCACGGGGTTCGGGTTGGTACTATAGGGGCAAATTCTGTAATATAAACAAGGGTGTCATACATGCTTGAGTGAAATCAATAAAGACTCGAAAAATAAAAATAATTTAATAAAACAAAGGTTATCGAAAACACTGTAAAGGCGCGTCAACATATATAGATAGGTTTTTTATGTAATGCACGTCAGAGAGAATGTAGGAGGAAGGTTACTGCAGGTTAGGTTAATGCGATGGCCAGTTAAACAAAATAAACCCCGAAAATTACAATGCAAGCCGCAAAACCGCACTTTCGATAAAACGGACGTAGGTGGTTCGATAAAACGGGCATTTTTTCGATAAAACGGCGTTCGATAAAACGGCGTTCGATAAACTGTCTGGGAACCCTCCTATCTACCTCTTTCGCAGCTCAGAAACCATTGCCACAGTTTGTTGCAGGCCCCCGAAAAACCCATAACTGTATTAACATCAGATAAGCAGGAACGCGTTCGGCGCACGTGCAAGTCTGTAACAATTTTGGGCGGCAATTAGTGAAAGGGTCGCCTTAAAAGGCAGCACAAGACGCCGGCAGCTGCCGGTGCACGACGAACGATGGAGAGGCAAACGCACATTTCTCGCTCCAGCCCACGTAGGAAAGACGAGGCAGATCTCGAAGTTATGAAATTATACAAATATACAAACGATATATTAACAATACAATAACAATATAAAAACAACAGAAATACAAATAACCGGTTGTAGTGATGGCTTAACGAACAAACTGTATGAAGTGGGGAGGGGGGTTACATCGGTCGCTGAACGTCTGCTCAGCGACGCGACGTAAGATTTTGATTGCTTGATTGTGGGGTTTAACGCGCCGACGCAACGCAGGCGATGACGTGCGCCGTAGTGGAGGGCTCCGGATTAATTTTGACCACCTGGACATCTTTAACGTGCGCCGAAATCTCGTACACACGGGCGTTTATGCTTTTCGCCTCCATCAGAAAAGCGGCCGGCAACCGAACCCGCGTCCTCGCGCTCAGCAGCCCAACGCCTTAGCCACTGAGCCACCGCGGCGGGAGACGCGACGTAAGTGAAGCAGGGCTAACGCGGACTGACCGCGGCGCACAGGAGAGCGGGTTAAGTGGTCACGCACCGACTACACACGGCGGAACGACAGACAGCGCGCACGGGCAGCTCGCCCCCGAGGCCGTGCACCCGGGGCGGGGCAGCGTTATAATAATAACGTGTTTCACCACCTGTGCTGCTGCGGACTTGACAACTCGGAGCGGGGGCCAGCCAGGAATAGCGGCGTCCTTGATGAAGGAAAAGGACGCACGAAACGGGCGCCAAGGTCAGCCCCTTACTTCCTGGTCCTCGGCCGACGTCGCTCGCCGGGGGCGGAGAGCAGTTTTGCTCGCTGCTGCGGGCTAGGAAGAAACGGCAGAGGAAACTTCCTCCTCCTGCGAACGGCCGTGCACCCTTGCCCCCACCCCTTACCCCCCTTCCGACGACACTTCCTTCCGCCCGCCTGCGTACACTGGGACCAACCACGCACCGGACGATGATGGCCTTAGACAAAAAACTGTGGTTGATTCCTCTGCCGTAGGCATCGGTAAAACACTGAAGTGAAATGTTCAGCGAAATCTGCAGCTTAGCATGAATTGCGGGTCGGTGGCTGTCTTGTGGGTGTGCTTGGCGAGCGACGTCCTGCTCACGGGTCGCTTCGGCAAAGGTGTACTGGCGTCATTTCCGTGACGGATATGACGTAAGTGAAATCTTGGTGTATCCCGGCATAAAACACTGTCGTGTTAAAATATAAAACCCGAAAACGAACAACCCTAAGTATAACGTACTCTTTAGCCCTAAAGGTTGCTTCCCCGCAAGAAGACCCTGTAAGCAGGGGTGCACCCTTTACAGGCCGCTTGCTTCGTTGTACTGGCGTCATTTCCGTGACGGATATGACGTCAGCGAAATTTTTTGTGAATCCAGGAATAAAGCACTTTCGTGTTAAAAAGGCTCCGAATGATCGTCCTTTTGAAATCGACCGAAACACGGCTTTTAATTCATCGCGGCTGGAACCACTACGCGTGGAATTCGGAACACGAGCGCAATGCTTCGAAACAAGTGAAGGCTCAAGATGGAGGAGGCTACCTGATTCAACGCGGTCACACGACAAGACTGCGCGCATTTCTATCTTCTTCTCCGACTCACGCCAGTATGAAGGAGTCCGAAGGGGAAACGAATAGGAAGCTGCCATTTCGAGCATCCCCTGACCCAAAAGTGCCAGCCAGCGGCATTTTAAGAGGACAAACTCGGAACTGGACAGTTTGCGAGCGAGCTACAACAAACGAAACAATTACGCGCCAATGTTCTGCTCTAGGCAACGGAAGACTGGAACGCGCCTGTGACTGCATTTATTTTTCGATAAACGAAAACGAACTGGTCAGTTTTAACTGCGTCATCGCCAATTTTTAAGCCTGACCCCCCCAAACACACTTACACACAAGGAGTCACACCGCCAGCAAACTAACTCAACAGACCCGTGAGGTGCCGACAGCATACACACTGATGTTTTTCAGTCTGAATGGAATAAAATGAAATGCACGCATTCGGAGCGTCCTCATTCGTACAAAAACAAAAAAAAAAGAGGAGAAAACAGGGACAAAGTCGTGACGCAAGCCGTATACCGAAGGATGATGCATAATCCGACACACAAAAAAGGGAGGGGGGGTGAATGAAAGGCGTCTGCCGCCGCGTGTTGCGCGGAGCGAGAAGCGCGCGCCACGTCCTTTGCCGGCGCTGCAGCTACCAAGCAGCACAGCATCCGCCGCCGCGTAACGCAACCCCCCCCCCCCCCTCCCCGACGCCGACCCAAGCGAGACACTCCCGACGACGCAGCGCGTTTCTCAAAGAAGGCACAAGGCCGCCCTGGGCAGACAAAAGGAGAGGCGCGTGCCGACCCGCATGCGGCCAAGAGGAGGAAGAAGACGAAGATGCGGCCGGCCCACCTCTTCTCGCAGACCACCCCACGCGCCGCCGCGCATTCACCTACTCCGACGCCCCCGTTCGCACATACCACCGCCAGCTTCGCGACGGAACGCTTCCAAATCGAAAGAAATCTCTTACGTCCCCTCGCGGGAACCCCTGTGTAGATGCGACGCATAGGGGGTTCACGTTGCAGCGTTGGACAGCGGAGGAACGCCGCGTTTTATAGCGCGCATAACGGTGAGGGGACGCGCCGGCGCCAGTGCGTCTGCCGCGGCTATGACGCAACACAATCCAACACAATCCACTTTAATCCAATCCAAATCCAACCCAAGCCAATCCATTCGAATCCAATCCAATGCCCCTCGCGAGAGAGGGTCCGCTATCGGAGAGGAGAGGGGGTGAGCGGCGGAGAGCGCAGCTCACGCGGCGAGAATGGGGGAGGGGCGGACGCCGACAACAACGCCGACGCCGGATGCAGGGACAAGGCGAGTGAATGAGATGCAGTCGCATCTAACACAAGGCATCGTCGGACGAACGGAGAGACCAGAGGAACAAGAAGTCACCGTCATCGAATGCTGATCGCTGGTTGTGCGTTTGTTGCTCCGGCGTAGAGCTAGCGTAGCTTATTTAGTGGCTCTACTCGGCGTAAACACTCGCGCCTTCTTTCCACCGGACAACGTAAATAAGGATTATGAAATAAATCAAAGTGGGGGAATCGGGTGTCCCACGGGTGGTAGTCATTGTTCGGAGCCCGCGGGACGTCACACGCGAAGATTTTTGTTGGTTACTGAGTGGCTTAGAACGATCGAGGCACGTGCAGGTTGAACAGCAAGCGGAACGACGTGAGGAGAGAGACCGGCGTTGTCGCATGGATGTCCACTGGAGCACGATTGGTTTCGCGAAAACAACATTTATTGAGCCCAAAAGATTTGGTGGTGCCAAATCTTTTGGGCTCAATAAATGTTGTTTCATCATCATCAACTTCGCGAAACCAATCGAGGTGAAACGGAAAAGTGCGGTATGCAGGCCTGCGGGACACGCCCCTGCTTCGTGCCTCAAACAGAAGAGCCCGATCCGGAAATCTACCGTTAACCAACCCGAACTCACGAAAACAGTCCAAGTTATGAGGGAAGACAAGATTTCTGTCTTGTTCTCGTTCAAGCTAGCGATTGCACGCTAACTTCTCCCATAGGACGATTGAGAATGTAATACTGTTCCGATTAACGTAAAGTTTATCAGTATTTTTAACGCTAATTTAGAGACAAGAAACGATGGTCAAAAGAGTAAGTCGAAAGGTAATCAGAAATTTATACCAAAACGGGTGTTCGCCATCACGAAAGATTTCTTTTGTTGTTTTCTTTTTCTCTATGCGCAGGTCAGAACAGGTTAGAACCTATTCGTTGCCCGCTGCCAAAGAAGGCGTCACTAATCAACGCACGCTCGGCTGGAGACCAGCACAATGTGTCCGATGAAGCGGACGATGCAAGCATCCATCCGCGAACAGCGTTCGACAGTCGCGCGTGAAGTGTAAACCCAGCAGGGCACGCATTGTGTGTGCATACTCGCTCCCCCCTCCTCCCCTCTCCCCCTCCCCCATTTTAAATCTGCTGGGGAAAGGTGTAGCGTCCTTCTGACAGTTTTGCGGAACCAGGTACGCGCAGCCACGACTCTCGGATGCGTAATCTTCAGTCATCGTCGAATATTCATGCGAAAAATAACATTCAGCGCGCAGATTCAACCAACTGATCGTGCACAGGTCTGTTTTTTGTTTCCTAGCGACAGTACTGGTTGACGTCGCCTCATCACTCAAAGTTAAACTTCCAAAATCTAGTCCTAAATCGCTGCCTTGAGCTGCACACGCATTATATATGAATACGGAGAGGACAGACACAGGGCAGATTAACTATGTCGTGGCAAGTGTTACCGTGACTTATTTAACGATCAGACGGAGGTCCCACGGGACCAGATGCCGGATCTCCGGTGGAACCATTCGCTGACCTCTGCTGTGTGATTACGGCATCACCATCCTTGAAGGCCGGCCATGGCGACGCCAGGTACTATGTGGCCAAGCTAGCGCCGTAACAGCACCGCTTCGCCTGTGCGCGCGAAGGAGCCTTTTAAAGGGAGGACACATCGGGAGGGAGTCAACATTTTTGAAGTTGCGGACGGGAGCAGCCGCAGACGAGAAGCGCGGGTCTTCCGGTGAGCAGCGCCAGAGCCAGGACACGCTTACGTGGTGGGTATTTGACGCGACGGCACGCCAGCAACTGTACATGAACAGCAGCAAGTGGCGGCCGACCCATCAGGCGTCCCAGCGGAATAACGGTACACGTACTACGCGCCAGCACGCTTGAGCGGTCGCACGGACATGCGCGCGCGCGCATTCCGTGGCGACGAGCCATTTGGACGACGCCACGAGCGCGGTGGGCGCACACAATTAGGCGCACGCTTTGGCCACGCCACCTACGGTTACTTTGAAAGGAGTGGCCCCCACCTTGACGACCGCCAAGAGGGGCGTCGTAGCTGTGCCAAAAGAGACAGAGACGGGGCGAATGTGTAAACTACGAGGGTGCTTCGGCTGTACTACAGTCGCCACTAGAGCCGTGATTGAAGGCCCCGCGCCCTTCCCTCGCCCCAGCCATGCAGAACCGCACCGGCAGATCGAATTAACATATTCGGAGGAATTTGATGATGCTGATGTGCGCATTTTAATGGCGCAAGGCCGACTGAGGGCAAAGGGGGCCGAAAAGCATTTCAGTAAAAACAAACTTGAAGTAAAACGCAAGGTAAATATGGAGATGACTGGTGTAAAGGGCCATGCTGTCAAGATGCATGATAAGAAATTAGATGTAAAAATTTGACGTCGGAGATATCCGGAGAAATTTTTTTGTAACAATATAAACAAAAGGTCCATACTAAACAGACAGTTGTCGACGTTCATCCCAGCCGCAATAAAAATGGCAGTGCATTCTATTAGGCACTAAGCGGTCCATCGACACACTCGCGGGCCCGCAGCACGCGTGAGTGTGGAGACGTGGCGGTATACGCCTCGCGCACCCTCCGCCTCCTCGTTTCTCATCGAGCCGAATTTTTTTTCCCCACGTGATCAGCCGTGTAGAGAGAAACCCGCGAGCTCATACAAAGCATACGCTGCGTGGACTATAAACTGTTTACACCGCCGAGATTTGAAGGCCCACTTTAAGGCCAAAAGAAAAGTTGACTAGCAGCAAGTAAACATTGAATAGTTCATGTGTACGAAATATTTTCGCAATACATGCAATAGAAGCGGCGCAATGAGCAAACAAAAGTGGCCCGATGCCCCGCCCCCATCTCGCCGCGCGATGCCGGAAGACCGAAGAGCGCGGGCGAAAACCGGCTGAAAAACGTCATACCTGGACTTCCGGCCGGATCGGCCGCCTCGGCCATGCTCTTTTCGCCGTGTTTCCTTGCGAATTATACCTGTTGTTGCTGTGGTTGATAGCACTCATTTGTACAATTTTCGTATTCAAAAAGTATGCACGAACGCCAAACGAGGCACACGTTATCACGCCGTATTCCTAAGCAGAATAATGCCACGACGGGATGCTTGATAACATACGGAAGCGACAGCCGAGGTGGCTGTGCTTGATGACAGAGAATATACTACACTACGTTAAATACTTCGTAAACCGCTCCAATGCGGTTTTTTTTTTATGCGACGGACGTGAATGTTCACATTAGATTCTAGATTCAGGAAGGATGGGGAATACTGCTGTACTTTGGCCGGGGATGTTTCGTTCCATTCCAGAAACCAAGTCACATTTGTTCAGGAAATACTTGTTTCGTTAAACGCGTCGGTTTTCTTTCCCTATGGGCTCAGGACAGTGTTCAAAAAAACAATTTTTTGGCGAAACTAAAACAAGGGGCCAATCCTGATAGAAGTTCTCTCCCGGCTAAGAGGTAAACAGCATTCCTACAAAGTAAAAGAACCAAGACAACCAGATTACTTATTTTGCAAGTATACATGTCACGATAAGGTGATGTTTGTCTGGAATTAAAAAAAAAACACCACTCCGAACCACCACCATGCCATAATTTGTGTTGACTGCGGGGGCCTAATTTTTTGCCCAAGATTCCGTGTGGCTGCATATTATAACCTGGCAAGCACTTGTTGTCACTGAACCTCAAGTGTGCTCCAGTGATAGTCGGTGATATATATAATGATGATACTAAAAAATTAGGAGCGAAGAGTAAATATACGGCCTCTGTCCGACTAGCGCGGTAAATGCTTAAATCTAGAAATGCTGAAACAGGCCAACGATTCATTATCACAAACGTTTGGTGATTGTTACCTAAAGTAACGTAACTACAACGTAACTGCCTTGTCCGACTGGTCTGTTAATTATAACGAGGTGGCCGTAATATTGTAGCAGAATGCGCAACGCACAAGCGAAAATCAAGCCCTACTACAGTCAATAATGCTGAGCAGGCACTAGTTTGGTTTTCAGAATAAATGTATGTGAAGCAGTAAGACGCCACTCATCGAAGAGCAGCTAGCGATCGCGGAGGCGCCGTAGTGCCGCTGCCGAAATGGCGCGCGCGTGTGGGTCTGTGTACGGGGATGAGTAACGGGGCTGGGGTGGGCGACAACGAACAAAGGAAATGCGGAAGCAGAGTCTGCTTGTTGGTTTATGCGTGTACCGGCAAGATGTGTCTCGCATATACGTTTACAGCGCATGAACGCTATTTTTTCGCGCAGTGCACGTGCGTGCTTTTCGCTGGTAGATTGTTTATAAAACACCCATGAATCTTCGGCATAAATGGTTTTGTGTATAATAAGAAACAGTTAAGGCAGTACCTAATATTAACATAAGGTATAAAATCCGCCTATGCTGGTTGCCTAATTCAAAAATATTTTGATGGAACGCACTAGTCGACGTCACAGTCACTGCTTTGGGGTTCTCTGTCGTGTAAAGCAAATTTAAGCTCCAAGATAATTGAACCAACAGCACGGGAAATTATAAAACAAACTTCAAGTCATGTGCGAAAATTAAACTGCAAGCTAAATTGCCGCAAAGGCAACCGTGCGATCGTTCGCAATGCTTCCGACAACCCGCGCGGCCGAAGGGTGTCCTCCTTTGACGTCATGACGGGCGCAACCAATCAGGGGCGTCAAAAGACGAAAAGCGCGCGGCTTTCAAACGGAGCCGCGCTTTTTGCAAGATAAATGCCACTTGGACTCATGTACGATAAATTTCAATGTGATATTCGGAATCAGCGTGCAAGAAACTATATAACTGTTAATCTAACTCAATTTTTTTGGAAAGCGCTTCAGCTTCCCTTTAAGGCCGCAGTATCCCACACCAGCTACGCGATTGGTTTGGTGCGCCTCTTTTCCGCATACGTGTGGTGATGTTTTCAGGCGCTTTTTTTAAAACCTTGATCCCTCGAGCACCGAGGAACGGCTCCGCAAGTCGTCCTTATCTAGAAGGTGTTCGACCGAGGAAACCGCTCGCTGCGGGGAAATAACGCAGTCGGCGTCACGCCCTGGCCGTGAGAACGGCCGCCGCAAATCGGACGGTAGCTGCCGCTAATCATCGGGGCGACGATGATGCGCGTCCAAAGATAGCGGCCAAAGAGGGATGCCACGCAACGCGCAGTTCCTCGTTCAGCCGATGGGCCCCCCACGTGCGATGAAGGGAAGAAGCCACGGCGAGTTAACGGCGCCAGGTTATTTCGCGCGCCGAGAGCAACCACCATCAGCTGCTGCTTCGCACGCCGTCGACGTACGCACGACGTACTTGATTCGCACGCAGACCCGTAGTTAGGAGACCGCAAGAAGGCAAATGGCACGCACTCGAGATCGAAACTGCCGATACGAGTGCGCGTACGTGCAACCGCACGACCTCGGAAGTTCTGAGGCCTACAGCAGCGAAGGAGAAAGGGCCACCAACAATCGCAACCAACTCGCAACCTCCCCGAGTCGTGCGAACGTGCAGCGCTGCCCGATTCCCGAAGCCATGGTCAACACTGTTATAGAACAAGCTGATCACGGCAGTGTTTTCTCCCCCGTGCAAAAGTCAATCACGAGGAAATACACTTGTAGGGCTGATACAGCGGCAGACGGCTGTGTCAGGCAACTCTCGCGACATTTAAAAGCAAGCTGAAATCAATCAACCCGCCGCGGTGGCTCAGTGGCTAAGGCGCTGCTGAGCACGAGGACGCAGACAGTAATACACCGGTAGGGGAATATTTATTTTAATTTTCAACGGCGTCCGAGCTCATATCATATCTTGGCCAAGGAAACCAGCGAACAAAAACCGTGCCTATGCCTCGATAAGTCCGTGCGCGCACTTCCTGCACCGTGGGCACTTCGACACGCACTAATTGCCCCCAGCTCCGCGCTTCAAACAGTCCACACGCGAAGGTTAGATACAACGCCACTTAAACGACGTCCTCGCCTTATATCATATCCGCAGTCGGGAGACGGCGAGGGGATACACAGCCTTCGGCGGTTCAAAGCAGGTTTGCGCTAAGCCACGACCCTCATACGAAACAGCGAGCTCACTTGCACAGCTTTATAAGAAACGTGAAAGCGGGCCCAGAAAACCGCGCCGTGAGACGCCAAATAAAGTACGCCCGGTGATCGCCGGAACGACCTCCAGATGAAACGAAAGATCAGTGCCGATTGCCCGATGTATACGCGAGCGACCCCAGCGCGCACGGCGCTTAATCTAAAAAGCTGATCGCGCTTTCGCTCTTTCTCCGTTCTGTCATTTCGTACTTTCGTGCACCAACTTCAAGGGGTACATACGAGGTCGGTGAGGCGGGGTATAATGTAACGAATGATAGCGCACGCGCACACTGCCCTGTCACGGCTTGCCGCGTCGCTCGACGCGGACGGGAAGATTTGCCGCCACAAACGGCCAGACGGAAACATTAGCGCCAATCCACCAGGAACACAAGATGGCATAGTAGAGACATTCATCTAAAACCTGCGAACCACTAAGAATTATGCAGTCGTCGGAGGGTCTGAAGCATCAATAGGGCCATGAATTGGAAAGGGCGGCGCGCCCAGGCTGGATGGAGCAGAAACTTTCAGCAGCCTTGTCACTGCTGGGGTCGGACATACAGATGAGTTCTAAAATTCCATCCCTCGGAAACAACAGCGCTTATCCAATCTCCAGTCCAATCTCCACGCATTTGAGCGAGGACAATGAATCAACTGCTATAAAAAATGATTGGTCCAGAAGCATTCTGTTCGCACAGATAAATGCACTGCAGTCATCTCACGTGTTCCCTGCGTGTGTGTTCATTTAAGTGGTGAAAGGCTTATGGTGAAAAGGTCTTGATTACATTTATCGAGTCAACGCCTTCTTAATCTTGTCGCTCATCTTGTCAGCCGCCGCGGAGTCTGCTGCATATCAGTTGTTCCATACACTGCTATGGAATTTGTGGGGTCAATCTGTTGTAGTGGGGTGACGCCTGCCTGCAATCGAACATTGTGCTTGGCGGCTTCATTGTCCCAAGCGCAGCAGTATGAGACACACAAGTCGACGTGACCCTTTCGTGAGTTCAAACCAGGTTCCCATCGGTTTGCCTTAAGCTAAAATCTGTGACTGCAGCGTAAGGTGAACGGCAGTATTCCGAACTAAAGAAGAATCTCGTGCGAGCTACGAGTGTTCACTTTTAGGCTTTTCAAAGCGACGACGTAAGTCCGGCGTACACGCAGCACACGCGCTACAGCTCAGATCGACTTCTAGGCATTAGGGTAAAAAATGGTTCCCGTTGCGGGGCAATTGTAGCAGCACGTTTGCTTAAAGGGCGTGTCTCGATAAATGAAACAAAAATCAAAAGGCGCAACGCCAAATTATCAATAACCCGAGACACGCAGACGCCGGGAGCCGCGCTTCCCAAAGATCGATGGGAAAAAAGTAGGAAGACGCCGAGGAGATAAGGGTGGAGTGAGATCATCAAGCAGAAGCTGCAAGCAGCCAGCGTGCCCGAATGTATACCCGACTGGCTTAGGGACCGTACTCCGCTCTGAGTTCCCTCTCGAGGAGAAGGAAGAGGAGCACTCACAAACTGCGACGCGTCGTATCCCTTGAGGAAGGGGCTTCCGGCGGGCTGCGTCCAGGTCCTCCACTTGAGGAACGACTGGTTGTGGTAGCCCCACTGCTGGTAGCCGCCGGCGGGCTGCCACGGCGGCGGCGGCGCGGCGGCCGCGGCCAGCGCCTGGTACGAGCCGTACGTGCCGCCGCCCCACACGCTGCCGGCGCTGCTGCCGCCGCCGAAGCTGGTGCGCGTCAGGAAGTGGTGCTCTTGGCGGGACGGCATGCTCACCGCGATGCTGCGACGAGAGAAACCCAGCTTCGCGGCTGGCCACGGGGCGACTCAGAGCAGCGAGGTCGAGAGAAGGCGGTGGTTCTGTCCGGCGACGACGACGATCCTGCCCAGCTGTCGTGCCATGAACAGGGGGCGCGGAGAAGTTTCAGGATGAGCGTGGCGACTTGGCAAAGCGTATCCGCAGAGTTCACATCCACGCTGTGAGTGTTTTTGTAGACACCTGCTTCTCTTATCTGCTATGCCGTTCTTCGAAGAGACGGTTCACATTATTCCAAGCCTGGCAGAACGGGGCGGGCGGGTGGCCAGAGAGGAGATGCGGTCGCGAAAACAGGCGACCACAGTTGCCGTTCTCAATTGGCACTTCCGCCGAGTACACGGCCGGCGGCGCGCGCCCCGGCAAGGCACACCACCAGCACCACCTCACACACTTCCGCTTGTCGGCGCACCGACGCTGCTGCTGCCTTTGGCGATGGACTGCAAAAGCCCGCGGAAGGCCGCTCCTACGCGCGTTCCGCGTCGCTGAATGGGCTCCCTTGCAGGGGAGAGGGAGGAGCCCGCAGCACTTGTCCGGCGTTTTCTTCCTGGGCCAAAAGAGCGCTTCCGCCCGGGTTCCGGTCCGATTGTCGCCGCCGAGGAGGCTGCCTGACCGCGCGGCAAGAGATCACACAGAGACCGACAAGGTCGACAGCCGGTGCAGGCACGTCGTCACCTCGACGCTACGTTACCCGACACGTATTAACAGAACTCCATAATCGCGCCAGCAACATACTGGAGGCCCAGGCAGAGGCCTTCGTGCTTCCACGCATTATTATCCATCGTGCGGGGAGGTCTCTAGGTTCTCAGAGGCAATCGTGGTCCACTGCGAGAAGGGTCAGTTGGCCGGACGGCCACAGGGGCAGTCCCACAGCGGCTCGCACTTGAAGCTTCCTCCTATCACGGTAGCTGAGATCGCGTGGTGAAGCAACTCCTTCGCGAGTGGAAGAACCCGGGGAGAGGGCTTGTCGGTACGCGATCGCCAGCAGCAGATCGGCACACCAAATCAGCACCCCTTCTTCTAAACTTTTTCAGCCTCCCGCAGCGTGACTCGGTGTGCGTCGTCTAGATGGACGCGGCACGCAGTAAAACAGGCACAAGGGTTGCCGACAGAACACACAAACAAAACACGCGCCACCGGAACCGACACAGCGGAGGGGGTTCGATTCCTCCACTCGGCTTCCTTCCTGGAGGACGAGGCACGCGCGGGCAGACGACGACACGAAGTCGAGAGGACACACGAGACTCGGCCGCTCACGACCAGCGACGACGTGCACGACACGACAGTCTTCGGGGGGCGTGCAAGAAGAGACGGTCACGACTTGCGCTGCCGCAACAAATAGCGATCGGAAAGAAGAAGAGTTAACGCGCGCACTGTCCGCTGCTGGGATGGACGGCGGCAGCGACCGACGTTGAAGCCCGTTCGTTCGACGCTGTCTGTTCGACGTCGACGTCGGAGCACTCGCTCCTCTGAGTGTCCTTCCTCCTCTCCGAACCTTTACTGCAAACGTGCAAGCAGAACGCAAAGAAAAATGCCCAGAGAAAAGCGGGTTCCCTCGGAAGGAAAGAGGACGACGTTCCTCCTCCTCCTCCTCCTCGGTTCGGGAGCGCACCAGGAGAGCGAGCACTTTTCTCGCATGCTCGAGCGGCGCGCGAGCAGCGCACGACCACGGGCGGCGAGGTAGTACACACACACAAGCTTCCGTGACCCAAATTCCGGCGTTGCGAGAGGAGGAGGAGAGGGAGCGAGAGGGGATGGCAACCGGTCGCAGCGGCAGTGACGACGGAGACGTCAACCACGCCGCCACGCACACCAACGCTCAAGGTGGCGTGCGCAGCGCTGCTGGCGTGAAGACGTGCGCGGGACGTCGAATTATCCCCGAGCTATAAAGCGACAAAAAAGAAAAAAAAAAAAAGAGAAAAGAAAGGGATACAGGACTCGGGCAGAACTAGGCCCGGTGCCGCCATACCGTCGCAGATCTTAAGCACGCGTATAATCACCACCGTGGCTGCAGAATAATAAATTACATTTTTTTCTTTCACATATTTTTTTTATCTCCTTTCAAGAATTCACAAGGATAAAACGGCACGACATGCAAAAAAGAAAGAAAGAACACTGAAAGACCCAACAAAGCGAATTCATTTAGATCTACGAAACGTCAATTGTATTGTGTCCGTTACAGAATTGCACCATCAGCAACATTATCAAGAAGTTTAAGGTATTCACAAAGAGATTACGCTAATCGTGACGTCAAGGCCAAAGCGTCATAATTTTGCCGTTATGAATACTGGTCGTGCCGGTGAGAACACGATGTAGTGC
The DNA here is from genome assembly GCF_048455015.1 of Haemaphysalis longicornis. Taxonomy (NCBI): domain Eukaryota; kingdom Metazoa; phylum Arthropoda; class Arachnida; order Ixodida; family Ixodidae; genus Haemaphysalis; species Haemaphysalis longicornis. Next base: position 190,557,345 of record NW_027526295.1, on the reverse strand, counting down.
CTCTAACTATGCCTTCGCAGCAACGCACTTGTGTATAGCAGTAAAGCCGTCTTTATGGGGATCACGGTACAGCGCTGTAAATGACCCCCCGGCACAATTTTACGTAAATATCTGTGTTTACTTCAGTAAAAATCAGTTGTTAGCCCGCGTTGTGCCCTGTATTACTCGTCTTTCTGGTGTTCGTCTACGCATAAGCTGATTTTCTGCGAGCATGACATAACGTTAAGTGGAGTCATTTCAACACGCCAATTACAGAAGCAGCAGTTGGCGAGTGGCGAAGTACGTTTGCGCTAAACATCCCCTTCGCTCGGCGTAGAACGGTAGCGCCATCATGCAGTATCTACCCAAACCTGGTATCGCACTGCACTGCCCCAACAGATGGCGAAGGACGATGCGAACGCGGGCATGTCCCGGCTGGACGTTCGGCCCATCCGCAGCTTGACGCGCTTAGTTTGACACTGCTAGGTACGTCGTTGGATTCAACGTGCATTACTGCTACTTTACGTTAACACTAGATGTAGGCCTAACAATGGCGATTGGCCGAGGCCCTTAGCAACAGTAACGGAAAGGCGAAGAGGATGCAAAGGAAAAACAACGATGATGATACTGAGAAGGACCGAGATTTCAGCACGCGCCTCGCCAAGCCTTGTACTGACGCCGCTGCCTCAGCCAGCGGCGCCGCAGTCACCCGAGATCCAGCGCCCTATGACGGTGTCAACAATTCCGACATATCAGTTCGGACACCCAACACTCGCATTCCGGTAGTGATTTGGTGTCACCGTAATTTTTGTTGCATCTTCATGGAACTAAACCTCGACACGAGCTCAATGTATCAACGTTTCACTTGTTGCCTAAATACACCAAGTTAAGCGCGATAATGGCAGCAATAGCTTAATTAAGAGCTTCTCATTACCGGGTGTATTATTAGCACGAATGCGCTTAGGGCGCTAATCGCGATGAGCACCAAGCCTGGTGCATCCGAACGGCACTTCTCCTTGTAAAGACGAATGTTTCCACGTTTGCGCAGCCGAACCGGGATAACGAATTTACGCGGCACTGTGCGACAGCGCCTTCCCTGTCCCTTTCCTTTTGTTTTATCCTTAATGCACAATGCGCCTCGCGCCAGGCAAAAAATCAAATCGCCTGCGCGTAAGCACGCGCGACGTATCGCCATCATTCTCATCATGGCACCAACCAATGACCGGGGAGATGACCGACTCACCCGACCATCTTTTTCTAGTCCATTACCCAGCACTGCTCTGTGCATTCCAAGAAGAAATCCGTCCGTAACGCCTGATGTGTCCCACTTATGCAGCGTAAGAGAATGCTAACAATAAAGGACCCTAAGGGCCTCGATTTTTCAGTGTACGACCGCTTATGTTGCCTCTAAATATGCCTTCTCCAGCAGTGCGAGCGCCTTTAGGTAGGTCGGCGTATAGCGCTCTTTGGGAATGCTCTTTGGTTTCACGGAAGTATTTCATGCTCACTGACTCTGAAAAGAAAAAAAAAATACCTTACCAGCAGTGCACTTGTGTTCAATACCGAAAACAACTTTAAAGGAACACGATGTATAGCCCTCTAAGTACTATAGACCCTACCGCCTTCCCACGGTTATACCAAATTGCCCATATCAATGGTTCTCACCCACCGGCCAGCCCCAAAGGGGAACCTTTTGGGGCTGGCAAAAGTGATGGAGGAACCCGTGATAAACTATGCTGATTTGGGCTAAAATGTTAAACACTGAGGTCAAGAAGTTTGCGGGGATAAATTGGTCACAGCTGGCACAAGACCGAGGTAATTGGAGAATAATGGGAGAGGCCTTTGCCCTGCAGTGGGCGTAGATATGCTGATGATGATGTTAAACAATGTGCGCTTTCAGCTAGTCACATGCTTATTCAACGCCCACCCTTTGTGCCCGACTTTTACGCTGATGCGTGCCATGTGGTCAAGCAATTTGCTCAGCCTACAAGTCACCAAACCTGTACCACCTGTACGGCAGCCTTTCGTGTGTCTGGCTTTGCTGCACAGCTGGCGTGTTGTGCAAAAAGCCAACCTCCAAACACTCGCTACGCGGATTGATTAAACGTAGGAGTCTTGCGGCGAAGCCACCTTTCTACGTATCAAGCAAGGTTTGGCATAAGGGCGAAAAGAATTAAGGGAAGAGAGTTCCGGGAAGAGACTCGCGGAGCCCTGAAATGCCCTTACCAGCCCCCAGCGGTTTCCGGAATCCCATTTGAGAACCACTGGCCTATACATATTTCCACCGGGTAATATAGCTTCCTGACAACGCAGTTGGGTATAGAGGGAAGCCGACTTCGAAAGGGGCATGCAGACAAAACAAGTCTCCTTTTATTCGAACGATTTCATCTTTCATAGTGCCCCCAGCGCTTGCCCGGAAGCAAACGATGCTTTATTTGCTGAGAAGTTATTCAATTGAACTTAAAATTTTGATTCTCCCGCCACATCGTGAGTTTTCGTGACGTCTGCAATGACGTCACAAGAACAGGTTTTCAAGCGAAGCCTAATGGGCCATTAGGCTCGGCGGCCGACTGCGCAGCCTTGCTTACCGTCAGCCCTTCTAGATAGCGCCACCATACTGCGGCAGGCCGTTTTCTGCCTCTACTTTTTTTTGAGTGTGTGTGACCGAATTTGCCCCTGGCTTGTTTTCGCACAGAACGACACCAATTATAGCGAAAAAGAGAGAAAGAGAAGACTAACTACAAGTTCAACGCCATCATGAAGCACTGAACAGGGGCTCCATGCCAGCCAGAAAACAATTTTCGTAGGCGATACGCACTTGCATAAGCGAATAACATCACGGACCACCGGCAACAGAAAGCGCACAAAGAGAAGCGTAAACTTTCAGGAGAGGCAAGATTCGTCCTCATTATCTTTTGCTATGTATATAAAGGCAGGGCTGGAAAAAAAAAAAAAAAAAAAACTACGTTGGTGGCTTCCAGGCAAAGCGAAAATGCGGGTACCCGCTGAGCCGGTTCCCAGCTCAGAAATCCACGACTGCAAGTTCCGAGACATATTTTGGCTCCTTTCCTTCAACGTGCACGTTTCGTTTACTTGGCTAAGGGCGAAAAAATGACGCTAGAGAGATATAAGGATGACGGGGCGTAGCTCATCTTTATGCCGCTGGATAAAAAAAAGCTGCGAACCGGGAGCTCCGGACATTAAAGAGCCTTCCCTTTCCACCTTCTGCGGCGTCCGTCCCCCTGTAGAATATATAACAAGCTTGCGGTTCTCTTTTTTTTTTCTAATAAGAGAAGCCCTTGTAGAAGAAGAAGAAGAAGAAGAAGAAGAAGGAGAAGAGGAAGAAGGAGAAGAGGAAGAAAAAAAGCGCAACTAAGTTTGTACGGAAGCTTGCAGCCACAGGCGAATGAGATATGGACGCCGCCCCTTATCCGAAAGGTGTTGCTCGAACCGGCTCTCTCATTTCGTAAGGCATCAGCCTCCCCCTTCCCCTCCCCCCAAAAGAGAGAGAGAGAGAGAGAAAGAAGAAAGGGCAGCTAAGTCACCCCTATAGATCCCGATGACCGCGGCATCCCACCCAGCGTGCATGCTGCGGTGCTACTGCTATAGCGCTGCCGAGCCTGGGGCATACCTCCCGCCGGCTGATTAATGAACCCCGCAGCCAACCGCCCGTCGTATACACAGCCCTCGGAGGAAGGCATTCGGATGCCCGTATCGGCCATTGCGATCTGTCTACCCGCACTCGGTTCGTATGAAGAAACGTCTTCGTCCGAAGGGCAGCATACGAAGCTCAGAAAGAGAAACGCTGGATGGTATATCAAGCCACGTGCACCGTGGCTTGGCCTAGGTGCCTAACACGTCACCAGGACCTCGCAATCCGAAACATTTCCTGCATGCTAGGCGGCTTACTCCATCTGTGTGGGATGATGATGATGATGATGATGATGATGATGATGAACAAACTTAGTCGAGGTGCTGATTTTAAGGCGCCCACCCTGACCCCCCCCCCCCCCCCCCCCCCCCAAAATATAAGTGTACACTCACTTCTCTTACGCTACCTTTCCGGATCGAAAAACTGTGACATGGACAACTGAACAGGACGCGCCACCCTTACTCGCTCCCGTACACAGCTGCCCTTGCATATATAGAGGAACCCTAGCCGCTGTGTCATGACAGCGTCATTAACGGCTGCTCCAACATTTGGCAGCAGAGCTTCGACACCATCTAAAATAAGCCTTTCAAGCGCCAAAAAATTTAGACAAAGGACGTAAAGGAAAGAGACATGCGCATGTCTGTGCGCTTTGCGTCCTTTGTCTAAATTTTTTGGCGCTTGAAAGCCGTATCATGGAATACCAACTAGACCACCTAAAACTCGGCTTTACGGATTTCTTCGGAGAGAGAGAGAGAGAGAGAGAGAGAGAGAGAGAGAGAGAGAGAGAGAGAGAGAGAGAGAGAGAGAGAGAGAGAGAGAGAGAGAGAGAGAGAGAGACTACATCTTTCGCACACTTCCCCTCAATCAGCTGCACAGAATCAAACACCCGGGAACTTCAAACCAATGATGCCGAGGGACGTACGTGTACCGTTGCATCTCCCCTCTTCCCCGGCAGAAGCGCACGACCGGCCAGGCTTGAACAAAGAGAGCGACGCACAGGCGAACCCGCGTGAAGCGAAATGCAAAGAGGCGTGACCGCTGTGCACACACTGCGACTCGATCAAACTGCCATCACGCCCGACGGCTACGAACTGCGTTCCTCGATCGCGCCCCGAGACGAGGAAGAGGGGCAGGCAGCGATTCGTGACCCGCAAACGCCAGTCACCGCCGCACGGAAGATCACGGCGGGGGGAAGCTGATCGCGACCGTTGCGAACGCACGTAACGCGTCCGCATCAGTTCGTGAGCAGATCGGCACGCCGCCTTATTAGGACACACCAACCCTGACGGATCCAGGACTCGAAAGTTCGTGCACGTGAAACACGCATCCGCGCTCGTATTCGTGCAGCACGACGGGCGACGCACCACAATAGACTAGTTTGTGGTTAGGCAAACGACACGCTGCAGGCTTCGCGTTTAAGGGACACTGAAAATGATTTTTTTTTTTTTTGCGCTTTAGCTGAGATAAAGCAGCTTTGACAACTGCATTTTGATTTGGAAGCGGCCAGTTCTCTCAGTGCACTCTTCATTAACGAAGCACTAAACTCTGCTCAATTGTGATGCGACCGTAACAAATTCACAAATGATTCCGCCCCAGTTAGACGCAATCGGTTGCGGCGTAGGGAGCGCAGAACCCTAATGTACAAGGGACGCTTCACAGATACTGACAAAAAACTTTGGTCTACAAGAAATCGCTAGAATTGTTTTTTTTTAAAGACCGGCGAAACTTTCGTTTGTTTTTTTCTTTTTCTTCCAGCACCTTCTAAAATGTCACATTTTCGGAAAATGAGACATCTTAGAAGGTGCGGAGGCACCCTGCTCGGATGAATGGTGGAATGGTTACGGAACGCTTTGGCCCCATCCACGCCTACGGAGCATTGATAAAGGATCTTGACTAAACCAGACTGGACGCAGTGATGCCTGCAGGTGCGACCGATTGGTTCAGCGCAGTCGAGAAGCGGCTCGAAATCGCTAGAAAGGAGTTTGTTCCCAAGGAAAAATGGGCCGCCGTGGCAAGCGACGATGATGAAGTAGCTGCCGTCCTTAATCTCGAATCCGCCGGCAATGTTCCGCTGTCTGTATTCCGGCTGAACATCAGCCGATCTGACATCGCAGCTCTCAATGACGGCAAGTGGCTTAACGACGAAGTGATCAATTTATAGTTCAGTTTGGTCACGGGACGCCCAGGGACTGAAGGTAAGCGGGATGGCCAAACGCCTGTGTCTTCAACACGTTCGTCCACCTCCGCAGAGCCGGCGGCCAGTGGCTATGCAGCAGTGGGGCGCCGGACACGCTCAGTCGACCTCTTTTTCATGCGACATTCTGCCGGCGCAGCTGCACTGCATCACGTATTGGTGCTTGACCTCCACGTACTTTTGAAAGCGCTCTGCAATCACTACTACGAAAGCCTCAGCTTTTAAGTGGACAAAGAGCACTTCCTGTTTCGTCTTCAGCACTACGTCGAAGATGAGACCCCCGGAGAAAAAAAAAATAAATAAAAGGACAAGGGCGTTGACTGGAACGCTTGGGGGACTGCGGCGTATTATCCCTGCCAGTACTACCATGTGCCCGTCACGGGTTGCGCCAATGGCATTTGGGCAGCACACATGCACGCACGTAAAAAAGGAGCGCGCACAGTTCGAATATTACCAGATGCGACGTGAACAGTGATATCGGAAGCCATTTCCTTCCTCCGTACTGAGCAGTCGTCGCCGAACGAGTGCGGCAGCTTGCCACGAAGGCTGTTTTTCCGCGCAGCTCAGCTGTCGAGTGGCGGAGCTTGCCGCAGGGTCAGGTGCGGATGAAAAAAAAAGTACCACAAGTACGTTACAAAAAATTTGGCAAGATGACCTGTTAGGCGAAAAGGAATGGACAGCGCAATCTCCCATTAGCAAGAGTGGTTAGATATTTTTGTTAAATAGTGTGAAGACGTGAGGCTTGCCATGAGCGAGTCCAGAGGGAGCTCGGTCTATGGGCCCGAGTCGCGCAGTCGACGTCATAGAAAACCGAGTGCCGGACGACCGTTCCCTCGAGTGCTCCGCAGTAATTTCAGACTGATTACGTAAGCAACTGATCAGTTTGACGGACCCAAGAACCAGGAGTATG